>NW_027421561.1:0-42148 GCF_009905375.1 Apium graveolens
CTCTGTTTTGCACCTCTTCATCTCCTCTTCCATCTCTAACTCTTCAGTTTCTACTTCTTTTTAAACTCTCTTTCTTAATCTTTTCATTTTCTTTTCTCACTCTACTCTCTCATTCTCTCAAAATTCTATCCTTTCTTTTAACCCTAAAATCTTCTTTCTTCCATGGCTCGCGGTTCGAGATCCACCGCTAACCAAACCCCGACCCCTGTCCGTCTGGTTCGAAGCGTCGTCGTATGGCCACAGTCGTCTCCGAAGCATCTAGTGAAGCATCTCCTAATCTTCCGAACGCCATGCAAAGGAAAGCACTACTAAGGCATGGAACAAGTCCATTCTAAAAGAAAGGTTGTGTGATACTGATCTTCTCTCCAAGATTGGCGTATCATCGTTGTTTGAAGCTGTTGGGTGTGCTGGGTTATTATCGCCGTCAGATGTAATCTATCCAGATTTGGTGAAGGAGTTCTATGCGAATTTTTCGATTTTGGCCGACAATATTGTGTTCTCTTCGGTGAAAGGTAGTCCAGTTTGTTTTAAGGCGGATTTGCTGGCCAGGCTCACAGGCGTATCCGATCAAGGTCCCTGCCCGTTTACCACTCATCAGGCGTTTGACGAGATTCCTGGATTGCAATATGAGGAACAACTCAAAGCTATTCTCGGTGACAACTTTGTTTCTGTGTCTGTCAAACCATTGGTAACTAATTTAATAACTCCTATGTGCTTATTTGTTTAAATTGTTTCACTCGAATGTTTTGCCTCGTAAATCTGGTCGTGATAGAGTAACATTTCAGGATTCTATTCTTCTGTCAGTGTTTGTTAAGAAAACCCCTTGTAATTTGGCTTCATTGATTATTTCCAAATGAATCATTGTGCTAAACATGAATCCATGCATCTTCCATACCCTGCTTTGTTAACAAAGATTTTTTCAGTATTTTCGTGTTCCTTTTGAGACTGCTAAATCAGAAAGTTTGAATGTTGTTTTTGACTTGTCTGTGTTACTGCGAATGGTCTCGTAGTTACTGAATCAAATGATGTTGTTTGATGATGCTTCTAGGAATGTTGGTGGTATTCCTAAGTCTCCTAATTATGCCTCAGACCCCTTTGATCAGCTACCAATACTCTTCTTAATTCTCTGTTGATCAAATTAAATGAAAATTCTGTTGCTTTGGCTAATCTTAATCAGCATTTGCTTCTGTCAAAACTCTTGGATCACTAACTTCTGAAGTTAGTATTCTAAATGCTTCTTTTGAGTTGTTTAGGAAGGTATGTTTGTTCATCTTTGGATGATATCAATGCTAAACTCTCTGTATTGCATACTTCTGATGTCAAGTTGTCTAAGACCATAGATTTTAAGTTTGGGACTCTGCAAGAAGGGATGGTTTCCTCTGCTAAGGCATGGGAAAAGGAATTTGTTAAATTGTTTTTTAAGCTTGGGTCAGAGACTAAGTTTTTATCTCAGCAGTTGTCAGCCATGCAAGACAAGAGCAAGATGTATTGGCACAAGAAAAGAGACTGGATTGGAGATTGTACTTTAGAAGAAATCACTGCTCCTCTGCCACTCCCTGCCATTCCTCCACTTCAGTTTTTGGTATGACCAGAGAAGAATACAAGGCTAAGATATTTGAATGGCTTCGTGAACGGGACGGGAAGGCACCAGCTCAGGAAGCTTTTGACAAGCTATTTTCAGAGTACGGCTCAGCTCCGGTGTTTCCTTCATCCCAGAACAAGGCTTCTGGTTCAGGAAAAGGCAAGGCAAAGGCAAAGCTCCAGTTCATGTTGATGACGATTCTGATTGAAGGACCCTTTTATGATGAAGGGGGAGAAATTATGAGATGTTTTAAGATGTTTGATTGATATTTTTAGACGATGATGGGTTTATGGTTTATTTGGTTAAGAGTTTATTGGTTAAGACTATGTTTTGTGGATGATTTTGTGATGTTGGTTTATGTGTTTGATGAATGTTTTTGGATGACTTTGTGATTAACTGATATTCTGGATTTGTTAGATAACTATTGCAACTGGACATCCTGGTTTAGGGATGGGTTGTTATGTTTTAAGTATTTATTGATTGAGACTGTTTCTTTTATGCATATTGATCTCGTGTCTCATTCAGTCTTTAGTTGTCTCATTATCATATTGATTGCATGTATTATAAACTGCAATATATTCTGTTGAATCTAACTCTGTTTTACAGGCCTTTAGTGTTTTTGATAGGGGGAGCATTTATGCTTTCTTTGTCATCATCATAAAAGGGGGAGAATGTTAATTCAAGTGTTTATGATGATATTCAGATTGCAACATAACAGCAGTTTAGAGTCCAGAGATTGCAGTGTTTCAGATTTTCCAGGTGGCTATTTCTCAGGATTAGGTTTGTTAGGGTTTTGTGTAAATCTTGTTTATCTGGATAAACCTTATCTCAAACAAACTCACCACCTTATCTTATAAATCAAGTTTAAATCTCTCAAGCCTTATCTCTTTACTTGATTTATCTCTTTTTCAAACGTACTAACAGATTAGTTTCAAAGATTCATTCAAATATTTTCAAACAAACTTATCTTCCAATCTTATCTTGTGTTTGAAAATAAATCTGTTAGAACTTTGCTTATAAATACAACTCTTCATTTCAGATTTGAAGCTAACACTTTCACGAGAATCTTTCATCATCTGAAATCATTTTCTTGTTTCATACCCGAGATATTCATATCCAGAAAAACAAGAAACCTAGTTTGAGTTGTAATCAATTTGTTTATTCTTATACTTGTGTATTCATATCAACTTTGTGCCGGGTTGTGGCAAGCTTGATTTCAAAGTATAGCAAGGTAGCTAGAAGGCTAAGGAATAGCAGTGGGCTAGGTAGCAAGGTAGCTTGGGAAAGGGTTTCTTTCAGGTGCTATATTTGTAATCAAGGAAAAGATTGTAAGTTCTTTTATTAAAGTTGATATAATACATTCTCTATGCTAGTTGGCATGGGGACTTGGATGTAGGCCATAGACTAGGTGTAGGGGCCGAACCAAGTGAAAACTTCTGGTGTTTTTACTTTTCAGTTTTTCAGCATTCTGCATTTTATTTCTGTTGTTTATTTTCTGCAGTGTAATTGAGACTGTCTCATACCCTGTCTCATTTGTAAAGGGACTGTCCCATTTGCATAAGAGACTGTCCCATTTGCCTTGACAGTTAGAATATTATTTTATCTATCGAGCCATCGAATTTCAAATATTATAAAAGGTGGGCTGTAAATGAAAAGTCAAGAGAGAAAGCATTAGCGAGATAAAAAATAAGAAACTTCAGAAACTCGAAACTCGAGAAAAAACATTGTTAGCGAGAACACCAAAGCTTTTTTATGGAAGCTTGGTAGCAGATTTTTGAATAAAGATGATTATTAAAATGGACTTATATTTATGGATATTCTATGCCACGAGAAGCATATACGAAAACAAAGGTATTTGAGTAACTATAAGGTGAGGCTGAGGTGGCTTTAGAAAGGCTTCATGATTACGCAGAGAATAAGCTGCAAAAATACTTTAGGGATGAGGCTAGCTCAGAAGAATTTAATAAAAAAAATCGTTAGGAAATTATAAATTTAACTAAGGTAACTGGAAGATATTTTTAGAACTTTATCGAGAAGGATTAGAAAATGGGTCATCTGAAGTTGAGGTTACTCCAGTGAAAGAAAAGCATGTCCAATTGACAGATGCCTAGAGGTGTCAATACTGTACTGCCCTAAATGATTGTGACCATAACATGTGCTAAAGGTGCTTGGTGCGTAAAGGGGGCTAAAAGAGAGACACCATTCAAGAATTTCTAGGTAAGAGCTTCTTTAAGGCACCAAAATAAAAAAATTTCATATTTTTCAACTCAACTTAATTTAAGAGATTTAGTAAGTAGTTGCTACTGCTTTGTTTGCAAGTGAACTGGTTTTGTTTTTACCTTAAATTTTCATATTATTTAGATTTTGTTTTCCTTATGTTAGACAATTCCTATATTTTAATGTTTGTTTGATTGCAATGTTGTCAAGTTATATTTTTTAGTATCAAAAGTAAAACTCATTACCTGTAGTCCACGATTCCATGTCAAATGAAAATTTATAAAACCCCTTACACACATATTAGCAGATTAGAATGGAGATTAGATGATTTTTCAAAGACCTCTTCATCAAATCGATTGTAACAAAAGTACTTAATAGCTACATTAACAAAATTAGCTAAGTATGATAAATCATCAATTAAATATTTGAATTTGATATAATGATATATCACCAGTACCCCACTATTATATTCACCAATGAATATAAACATACATAATTAAAATTGATAAAAAGACAAATAAAAATTATGGTAAAAAGACTTTGCAATCTCATCTCACATATGGTTAAGAATCAGATCAGCTCAAGTTTCCAAATTATTGAAACACTCATTGCATTCACAAATCCTCAATAATATAACTAACCAATAATATAAAAGAAAATTGTATCACTAATTTTCTTCAATTAATATGCATTTCTATTTCTGTGAATACAACGATTAAAAAACAAAATCTATATAATCTAAGGATTGTTCATGAAACATCATCATCTTAAAAAAATTAATTTCAATATAATGATGTAACAAGAACATCCTCAAATTATATGGATTTGTTAAACTATAACATATATTTGTTAACAAATTTAAATATTTTTACACTATCATTATACGAGGGTCTTCTTACTATCATTCTATACAAGAATACATAAAAAATAACACTCTATGATTTGTAATTTGTGTATCAGGAACATAGATTGTGTACGTATTTATAGTAGAATACAGGGATATGAAAAAAATAAGTCAATAACATTACCATTGATTTCAAAGTATAACTTATGTTTACAGGTGGAAAACATCTAGGAAATACAAATTTCATAAATACTCATTTAATTTGTGAAATCCGAATAGAGCTGGAAAAAATAAAGTACAATTTTTTACATATTTTTATATATAATATAGTTGGACTTTTTTGTTATGACAATAATATGAAAGACACATTTTTTATTAAATAATATTCAATTTAATTGATGAGAGGTATTTATATATTTAAAAATAAACTATTTGAATATAATCCACAATATACTTATTTTTTAATGTTATGTACAATGTAACTTAACAACAATATAAAACAAACATTTTTAAATATTATGCAATTTTGGATAGTAAGAGATAGTATATCCAAAAATAAATTATTTTAGTAGTAAGGGGCACATTTTTTTAACAAAAACGAGAAGGAGAAAATATTAAATAAGTAGTAATATATGAATATGTATATTTATTGATAACATATTTTTAAAGTGAAACAATAATTTTTAGATTATTAAGATATATGCATACTCATGATTTGTTTGTGGTTCACCAAAAGGACATATGGGCTTTTTTGAAACTGGGTAATGGAAGGGTAAATGACTAATTGTTAATTGGCTCAATACAATATTATTTTAATCTCTTTAAAAATAAATTGAATAGTCCTCTAAGTTTGCAAAGTTGTTTAACTAAAACTTGAATATCTTTTTTCACAAACAAATGAAGAATTCATTAGAACATTGAACGCGAGCCGTGACAAACCCCGAACTGTCAAGTACAGCCTGATTGTGAAATAAAAAATGAGCTAACCAAATAGCTGTTTTATTTTCAGATTGTTTAACCCATAGAATATTCAAATTCTTTAATCTAAAAAGTATTACAATGACATCTCGAGTAATCCAACCTACATCAATTCTGAAATTAGTACTAATAGTTGACCTTCACATAAGTATTATCCGTAACCCAATGTTCTCAACTATCAATTGATATTAGAGCAACAAAAGCCCCTAAAATATGAACACTTTTTTGTTGTGAAAGGTGAGCTTTTGCGATATCCACCACCGTCTCAGATCTGATACAAGCCTTACGGATATAAAAAAATATCATATAAATCCTTTTCAGATCGGCCGAAACCAGCAACAAAAGATAAAATAACATCATAACATAAACCACTAACATCCCAAAAAGATGGGCACAACTAACAACCTTGATAAGAAGGTACTCGACAAGATCTCACCCGAAAACAATTAGATCTTTATTTTATTGAGAAAATAATAGATAAATAAAGAGGAGATGGGAGAGCGAAGGGGGGCTTGATCGATTGATGGATGAAGGTTGAAGAATGGAGAAGTGGTGGCTAGAACTCTAGTTTCGGGGGTCGACTCTCAAAACCCTAATCTTATTTTGCCTAAAAGTATTATGGGTGTAAACTTGAATATCTTTTCATTCTCAATAAATTAAGATTTGAATGTTATTTAATCATATATTTATGAACGTAAAGCCACAAAATTTAGCCGCATCAAGTCACTAATGCCAAATTTTTCACAGAAGTTGTAGACATATGCATCGAATAAATGGATGCTCTCTAACATTTGAAGGATTAATCAATCAATTATATTATAACTATTTACTTGTCAAGCTTCTTTAGCTTCTTTACAAGCTATATTTTAGGAATCATTGCCAATTTGCCATTATTTACTTTAATGATTATCCTGATGAAGCCTTTCATTATTTCTTCTAATAGCTTTTTTATACAACTTAACACATAATTAATATATTATATATTTTACTAATTAGAAAATAAAATAAATATATCTGTGTATTATTGTATGGCCAAGTCTTTTAATGGTGATATATACAGGGAAATGGTGATAACTTATGTAAGATTTTATGATGGCATTGTTGTTTAATGATGGAAACCTTTTTGTGATTGTCCAGAGAATACACAAATCAATAATGATACACCTCTAGTCTTCAAAACATGTTGGATGCATCTATCATCGAAATCAAAGAACACGATCTTTTGATGTTTGTAGGTACAGTTGGAGCATGCTACTGAGTACTTATAAGCGTCCTTGCAAGCACGAGTTTTGTTGGATGTGCCTAGGACCATGGAATGCACATGATCATAAGGTGTGTAATGGTCATTAGGAGACTGTGAGGAGAGGATAATGTGCAGTTGTTAGGCTTAGAGCATCAGCTCATGAATACATCAAGAGATATGCCCATTATTATGGAAGGTCGGCTGTAAATGAAAAGTCAAGAGAGAAAGCATTAGCAGATCTTAGCGAGATATAAAATAAGAAACTTCAGAAACTCGAGAAAAAATATTGTCAGCGAGAACACCTAAGCTTCGTTACGGAATCTTGGGAGCAAATTTTTGAATAAAGGCGAGTGTTAAAATGGACTTATATTTATGGATATTTTATGCCACCAGAAGCATATACAAAAACAAAACTATTTGAGTAACCACAAGGTGAGGCTTAGGTGCCTTTAGAAAGGCTTCATGATTACGCAGAGAATAAGCTGCAAAAAATACTTTAGGGATGAGGCTAGCTTAGAAGAATTTAAGAAAAAAAATAGTAAGGAGATTAAAAATTTAACTAAGGTAACTGGAAGATATTTTTCAAACATTCTCAAAAGATTAGAAAATGGGCTATCTGAAGTTGATGTTACTCTAGTGAAACAAAAGCATGTCCAATTGACAAATGCATGACAATGTCAATACCGTACTACCCTATATGATTATGACCATAACATCTGCTAAGGGTGCTTGGTGCGTCAAGGGGGTTAAAACAGAGACAACATTCAAAAACTTTGAGGTAAGAGTTTCTTTAAGTGATTTAGTAAGTAGTTGCTATAGCTTTGTTTCCAAGTGAACTGGTTTTGTTTTTACCTTAAATATTCATATTACTTAGATTTTGCTTTACTTATGTTAGACAATTCCTATATTTTGATGTTTGTTTGATTGGAATATGAATGTAGTAGAATTTCTATGAAGTAATTTTAAGTCTTCTACATCTCATATGAAAGTGGAAAACTACATATAGACTTATAATATTATGTGATAAGCTGGGCAATAAAAAACAAATTAAAATAGTCAGGAAAATGGGGATTTCTGAGAATCGAACTCGGAACCTCTCACTCCCTAAGCGAGAATCATACAACTAGACCAAATGTCATCATGGGTGCAAACCAAAAAATAGTTTAGAACATCTCGATCACCCCCAAAAGCGGAACAAGTAACACAAAAAGATTAATCGAAAGAGTTTATGTCGGAGAGCATTAATTTTGTAGCAAACAATATTAATTTGGCCGCAAACACTTTTCTAGTTGCCTTTCCTTTTTAGACGATTATTGGACAAACTATTTTGAAGTATTCATTATGGTTTCTCTTGTAATTCACTAGAACTGTACTTACCTCATACCTCTTTGTTTCTAACCATTGGCTGTGGCCTGGGGTCAAGCATATTGGGATCGAAAATATTATTGTAAATTATAATTGAATATCGACATTAAGAAATTGATTTTTGATGAGGAGGCGAAGAGCTGCAAACGTCCATCACATCTCGAACCACAAATGCATTAAACTACCAATCCACTTCGAACACGTTCATTTAGTATAAACAGGAACATCCTCAGACTATAGATGTCCAATTTCTTGCTCACAACCCTGCTTACAACCCTGCTCACAATTCAAATTATTATACATGTAAATGGTGACATACCATTATTACATATTTGTAAAGTCTTAAATGAAATCCATCAATTTCGTATTCTTTTTTATTATTAAATTTCATATCGAAACTCGTTAGAAAATGTAGACATAATTCAAAGCAGAAAGGAACATAGGAAAAAACAGAAAGGAATATATGGGATGCTGTTAAACAAAGTGAAGAATCTATAAACATAATGTTATACAATTTATGCATTCAGTCACATATATGTGCTTCTTTGATGTTTCAACCAATTTTTTTAGAGAATATTGTACACGCACCATAAGTATAAATTGATCTTGTTGCTTCCATGGATTACACTAAAGGCTAGATCAAGAGTGAACTCATGTAGTTTATGCAGAATGCTTGCCCATTAGTTCCATCACAACACTTAATAGATACATTAACAAAATTAGCTAATTATTTTTCTACCATTGATACACATTTATATTAGAAACTAAAGTATTATAAATCATCACTTAAATATTTGAATTTTGATATAGTGATGTATCACGTGTACCCCACTATTATATTCACCAATGAATATAAACATACATGATTAAATTTGATAAACACAAAAATAAAAATTATGGTAAAAAGGCTTTGCAATCCCATCTCCCATTTGGTTAAGGATAGATTAGCTCAAGTTTCCAAATTATTGAAACAACTCATTACATTCAAAAATCCTCAATAATTTAACTAACCAATAATATAAAAGAAAATTGTATCACTAATTTTCTTCAATTAATATGCATTTCTGTTTCTCTAAAAAACAAAATATATATAATCTAAGGATTGTTCATGAAACATCATCATCTTAAAAAAATTAATTTCAATATAAAGATGTACCATGAACATCCTCAAATCATTTGGATTTGATAAACTATAACACATTTTTGATAATAAATTTAAATATTTTTACACTATCATTATATGAGAGGTCTTCTTACTATCATTCTATACAAGAATACATACACTCTATTGTTTGTAATTTGGTTATGAGGAACGTAGATTGTGTACCTATTTATAATAGAATAGAGGGTATAAAAAAATGTAACTTAACAACAATATAAAAAAAACATTTTTAAATATTATGCAATTTTGGATAGTAAGAGATAATATATCCAAAAATAAATTATTTTAGTAGTAAGGGGCACATTTTTTTTACAAAAACAATAAGGACAAAATATTAAATAAGTAGTAATATATGAGTATGCATATTTATCGATAATATATTTTTAAAGTGAAACAATGATTTTTAGATTATTAAGATATATGCATACTCATGATTTGTTGGTGGTTCACCAAAAAGACATATGGGCTTTTTTGAAACTGGGTAATGGAAGGGTAAATGACTAATTGTTAATTGGCTCAATATAATATTATTTTAATCTCTTTAGAAATAAATTGAATAGTCCTCTAAGTTTGCAAAGTTGTTTAACTAAAACTTGAATATCTTTTTTCACAAAAAAATGAAGAATTCAATAAAATATTGAACCCCAGCCGTGACAAACCCCTAACTGTCAACTATAGCCTGATTGTGAAACAAAAAACCAGCTAACCAAATAGTTGTTGTGTTTTCAGATTGTTTAACGTATAGAATATTCAAATTCTTTAATATAAAAAGTATTGCAATGACATCTCGAGTAATCCAACCTACATCAATTCTGAAATTATTAGTAAGAGTTGACCTTCACATAAGCATTATCTATAGCCCAATATTCTGAACTATCAATTGATATTAGAGCAACAAAAGCCCCTAAAATATGAACACTTTTTATTGTTGTGAAAGGTGAGCTTTTGCAATATCCACCACCGTCTCACATCTGATACAAGCCTTACGCATCTCAAAAAGTATCATATAAATCCTTTTTGGAGCGGCCGAAACCAGAAACAAAAGACAAAATAATATCATAACATAAAACACTAACACTACTAGAAATAGTGCATACGACATCGGTACTTAGAAATCGGCACGTAATGCACCCGGTGTTAAAAGAGTTTTTAACATCAGTTTGTAATTAAGCGATGTTTATAAGGATTTTGACATCGGTTTCTTCTAACAACCGTTATCTATGTTCAAATATTAGAAATGCCAAATAAATGTTTTTAACTTTGACATCGGTTGTTTTTAAAAATTGTTGTCTATAACCGATTCCAAAAAATAAAATTTAAGTTATCATTTTCCCCCGTTTCAGTATACAATTTCCCCCCCTTTAACTAAAAATTTTCCCCCTTCAACTCATTTTTCATTTCCCCCCTTTTAGAATATCTCCCCCTTTGCCCCCTTTACTCATACCCGACTCTCTCTCTCTCATCTCAAATCTACCATTGCAGTTTCTCTCACAACCTCAACTCAATCTTAAACACCATGACTGTTTCTCTCAAGCCTCGACTTCATCTCCCTCATCTCACATCTCTTTCTCTCCTCCCTCCCTCCCATAAACCCTCTAATTAAGCTCCAAATCGAGCTCTCTCTTCACTTTTTCTCTGTATTATCTCTTACCAACTATTTCTCTTTTTTCTTTCATCTCTCTCAGCGTCCCACTCTCCCTCTCCCATCTCCCTATCAACACATCTTAAACCCTAATTTACCCCATTCTAACAATTTAGTACTCACAGTTTCACAAATTTAAAACAATAACCCTAATTAAACACGAGCCCAACTCAAAATTGGTTCCATTCATGCTAATTATCTTGAAATAATTTTTTTGGTTCGATTTGTATGAAATTCATTGGTGGAAGGTTCGATTTGGGCCTTGGTGAAAGCGATTGAGGATATTTTGATGAAAGGTATCAATTTTCTCAAGTTTTTGGTTTTTTAGAGTATTAATCTTTCATTCTTTTAATATATATCTTTCAGGTCTCATCTCCAGCATCCAAACTATTAGCTAATATTCGAGATGCAAATCAGGGATGGTATCAGATCAGAGTGCTCTTTTTGTTTTGGTTTTTCTAGTCCTTTTATCAATTTTACAGTCTATCCCCTTACCTTTATATGTTACCAGGAGTGACGGGAATAGTATGGGACGTTCTATGGATGTCAGCTCCCTGCCCCTAACAAATGAGAAAAGTGAGGGTACTATTGCTTTGATAAAATCAGGCGGTGAGAAGGTCAAGATAACCCCTATTTTGGTATGCTTATCATTTACTAAGTAGAGTTTATTGTTTATTTAAGTATGCTTTAGAATTCAGACTAGTGTTATTCATCATCTGCACTTTTTTGCTCTAGGACCACTTTAACACCACTGCATTTTGGTGGGCTTTAAATTGCAAAAAGATGGATGACTTTTGAGGTATAACAAATAGGACATTTTGGTTTTTAGCATTGACAATAGTTGTCTTTCTCATGAATCCATGATATTTAGCCTTATTGATTGTTGCTTAATTTTTTTGCCACTAGAATGCGTCGTACTAATTTTTATTATACGCTTCTCCTAATTAATTTTTATAAACTTATTGTGATTTTTTCATATCAAAACTGTTAAGTTAGATGCATGAAGTTCTCTTGCAAGTATGACATGCATCAGTACGTGTTGTATACTTCTTGATTTTTCTTGCAACAGTTAATATTCATTAAGATGCATATTGGTCTGTTTCTCGTGACAAGGCATGGAGATGTATCCTCGCATTGGCAAAAACTTTGATATTCGAGCTTTTACCAACTGTAGATTTGGGATGATGTCTTGGGAGGTTCTTGCTTTTACGTATTGCATAAAACAGGCGTGTTCTAGAAGGCGATTCCAACTTCTAAAAATATCTGTAGCACAATGTATATGAGACCTTACATGCGAAAGCATGTTAATTCTATATACATATGATTAGTTGTGCACCACCTAAGCATCTTACTATCTTTACTCACATGATAAACCTGACAATTACCGTCCTATAAAAGTTACAATTCTTGGGAGTGTATATATACTCGTATAAGCTCCTAGATTTTTTTGTCAATCTCATGCAAGGGAATAACTGTCCATAGTTAGTCTCTAAAAATTCTAGTAGCTAGATCTTTTTCAGTTAGTAACAAGATTGAGTAAGATCTCTTTCCAGAGAAAAAATGCTTTGTATCCAGAGATTGTTAAAACTAAGGACTCAGAAGTTATAAGGAATACTACCATTGTGTTGAATACTTCTGATCTATTTTTTTTTCTTTTAGATCTTTGCAGGTGCATTTCTTGAAAATTACGAACCCCTAAGTGGTTTTTACTTCGAAGTCGATGATGATTCTCCCGTAGTCCAGGTAAATTCTTTGGAGACAGAATTTTCATAGGCTTTTAAGTTTTGCTTGAATTTTCAAGGATGTAACAACTACTTTTAAATTGAAGGAAAACATGGGTTTGTTTGACTACAACTTCCAAGATTGTGTTAATGGTTTTGTAGCTGCTGCCTTAGCACAGGTAACCTGAGTCTAATTACTTGACTCTCTGCACACCAAATATGTGAACACTTCCTATTTACATATTTACATATGGATGCTAGGTATATTCTTTAACAATCTACCTTGAGAAAATGACAACAGTTGTGAAATTATTAGTACTAAACACACAAATATATAAAGAAATAACATATAAAGTATGATCATGGAAACTGACCGCCTAATCTGAAATTTAAATAACATATATTTGGCAACATATAGTTGTCAGACCTTAGCATCCAAAGACACCATGTGAAATTCAGGTTGATTTCTATCTTTTTTTAACTATAAATCTAGTGATGCTAGCAGATTCAAATTCTTTTTGCTTCTCTATATCAGGCTAACATTACTGGGACAAATCATATCATGTGGACCATGGGGACAGACTTCGAGTATCAGTATGCTCAGACGTGGTTCTGGAACATGGACAAGCTTATTCATTATGTCAATCAAGTTAGTTATTATCCAGAAAATATCATAGTTCCTTTGGAGTTGAAGTTGTTTGATTTTGTGATCTCTATATTCGTTGTCTTTAGTGATTAAATGGTTGTCTAGGCAGTTGGCACAGTATGTTGATGATAGTTTCTAAAATATTGGCCTCTCAATGCTCTATATTCAATACCATCCTTCTACACTGATGCCAAATATGCTGTAAATGCATTGTGGCCGCTCAAAATAGATGACTTCTTCCCGTGAGTATAAAATTAAAATGAGATGGTATTGTAGTTATATAATACATGCTTAACTGGTTTTTTAATATACGCTTGCGCGCGCACACACACATACTCACTACTTCATACCATCATCAAATATGCAAATCGTGTAAATGCCTACTAGATCGTGTAAATTCTTAAGTGGGTACTATCTGGTAGGTGTGCAATTTTATTAGTGATTTGATTATTTGATAAGTGCATTGCTTTCCTCTAGTTACATAAAATTTTAAGTAAAATGTATTACAAATTAATTAATAGGCAGCAAGGCGGTTATAACATTTTAAGGGAAGAAGTCAAGCAGGCCCTACAACTGACAGTTTGGCTGATACTTTGGCAATTGCGCAACATCATGATGCAGTTAGTGGTACTTCGCAGCAGCATGTGGCTAATGATTATGCAAAGAGGCTATCCACAGGATACAAATAGATGAGCATTTAACTAAATTACAAAGAGGCGAGCATTTAACTAAATATCTAGATTGTTAGACATGTAGTTTGGTCGCTGCCTGTTTTACTTACAAGCTATGGTCAACATTAATTCAGATTTTTTGCAGCCTGAACATGTCACTGCACTAGCTGGTATGGCAGAATCAACATCAACCTCTTCACGTGGAAGTCCACCAACCAAGTTTCAGCAGGAAAATGATTGTGATATATTACTTGTGCATTTTGGAATGCTTTAAGATTGAATTTTTAACATATAAACATGTATGGCCTGAAGATCCAGAAAGGAGTCCGCATGTATAGTTCTGAGGTTCTTATAGAAATTATGATTTAGTTCACTTGCATCTATCTGAGTCCTTAAATTTAACAATCTCTGGATACAAAGCAATTTCTGAAAATCTTTGGGTACAAAGCAATTTTAGCAAGCTGCACAGATAGATCCCCAGAGTTTTGAGGTCTCAAATTCGCTGAATAATGTCAGGTTAGTGGCAAGAGCTTGTACTTGTTGAGAATGCTAGGAGGCCCATATATTTTACAGCGATCCAACCAAATCCAATTGAATTGCATAACTTGTAAGTTGTAGAGATATTTAGAATGTTGGATGTAATAACTAGCGAATTTGGGTTTTATTGTTTTTGGTTGGGATGTTTATTCTAGACTTGTAATATATGTCAGAATTGATTTTGTTGGATTGGATGTTAAAAAATTTGGTATCAATGTATCTTAATGTTTTTGTTCGATGTTTTTGTATGTTTTTTGTTGGGATGTTGCATTGTTTTTTTTTGTTGTAAATGCAATTGGTTCCCTGTGGCTGTAAATAGTACCAGGATGGCATGCAATTTACAAAATACTAACATCACAATGGTTAATGTAAATCGATGTAAAAAAGGTACAAAAGACATCGGGTAAAACAATATTAAACGAAAAAGAACTAAAAACCAATGTGAAATGGTCATTTGACATCGGTTCTGAAAAGAAACTCAATGTATTTTAAGCGAAATAACATCGAACTTAAAACGAAATAGATGTTAAACAAAAGGATTTAACATCGGTTTTGTAAAAAACACCCATGTATTATCCTACATTTCACATCGGGGGGCTAATTTAACCGATGTCTGATCAACCATTTCACATCGGGCAACTAATCAAACCGATGTTTGACTCTCAATTTTGACATCGGTTTGTTTGGAAGAATTTTAATAACCGGCTTTTATAGCTTGTAGGTTTCATGTTTTAATGGATAAATACCTCATACTATATTCATATTCACCTAGAAATACTATAGTCTAAGATGAAATTTGTTGCAAAGACATCATATTTAATATTAAAACCGATGTATAGCAGTGTAATAGACATCGGCTGTTAACCGATGTTAAAGGCTGATGACATTTAACATCACATGCGAAGACATCAGTTCAGATTTTTTTTAACATCGGTTCTGAACCGATGTTTGATGCCATATTTCTAGTAGTGTAACATCCCAAAAAGATGGGCACGACTAACATCCTTCATAACAAGGTACTCGACAAGATCTCACCCGAAAAGAATTAGGTCTTTATTTTATTGAGAAAATGATAGATAAATAAAGAGGAGATGGGCGAGCGAAGGGGGGATTGATCGATTGATGGATGAAGGTTGAAGAATGGAGAAGTGGTGGCTAGGACTCTAGTTTCGGGGGTCGACTTTCAAAACCCTAATCTTATTTTGCGTAAAAGTATTATGTGTGTAAACTTGAATATCTTTTCATTCTCAATAAATTAAGATTTGAATGTTATTTAATCATATATGTATGAGCGTGAAGCCACAAAATTTAGCCGCATCAAGTCACTAATGTCAAAATTTTCAAAGAAGTTGTAAACATATGCCTCGAATAAATTGTGGTTCTCTAACATTTCGAAGGCTTAATCAATCAATTATATTATAACTATTTACTTGTGAAGCTTCTTTAGCTTCTTTACAAGCTATATTTTAGTATTCATTGCCAATTTGTCATTATTTACTTTAAAGATTACCCTGATGAAGCCTTTCATTATTTCTTCTAATAGCTTTTTCATATAACTTAACACATAATTAATATAATATATATTTTACTAATTAGAAAGTAAAATAAATATATCTGGGTATTATTGTATGGCCAAGTCTTCTAATGGTCATATATACAGGGAAATGGTGATAACTTATGTAATATTTTATGATGGCATTGTTGTTTAATCATAGAAACTTTCTTATGATTGTCCAGAGAATACACAAATCAATAATGATACACCTCTGGTCTTCAAAACATGTTGGATGCATCTATCATCGAAATCAAAGAACACAATCTTTTGATGTTTATATGTACAGTTGGAGCATGCTAATGAGTACTTATAAGCATCCTTGCAAGCACGAGGTTTGGTGGATGTGCCTAGGACCATGGAATGCACATGATCCTAAGGCGTGTAATGGTTATCAGGAGACTGTGAGGAGAGGAGAATGTGAAGTTATTAGGCTTAGAGCTTCGGCTCACGAATACATCAAGAGATATGCTCATTATTATGAAAGGTTAGCTGTAAATGAAAAGTCAAGAGAGAAAGCATTAGTAGATCTAAGCGAGATATAAAATAAGAAACTTCAGAAACTTGAGAAAAAATATTGTCTGCGAGAACACCTAAGCTTCTTCATGGAAGCTTGGGAGCAGATTTTTGAATGAAGGAGAGTGTTAAAATAGACTTATATTTATGGATATTCTATGCCACCAAAAGCATATACGAAAATAAAACAATTTGAGTAACCACAAGGTGAGTCTGATGTGGCTTTAGAAAGGCTCCATGATTATGCAGAGAATAAGCTGCAAAAATACATTAGGAATGAGGCTAGCTCAGAAGAATTTAATAAAAAAATCGTAAGGAGCTTATAAATTTAACTAAGATAAGTGGAAGATATTTTTCAAACTTTCTCAAAAGTTTAGAAAATGGGCTATCTGAAGTTGATGTTGATGTTACTCTAGTGAAAGAAAAGCATGTCCAATATGCCTGGCAATGTCAATATTGTACTACCCTAAATGATTGTGACCATAACATGTGCTAAGGGTGCTTGGTGCGTAAAGGGGGTTAAAACAGAGACACCGTTCAAAAACTTTGAGGTAAGAGTTTCTTTAAGGCAGCGAGATAAAAAACAATTCTTATTTTTCAAGTCAGCTTAATTTAAGTGATTTAGTAAGTAGTTGCTACTGCTTTGTTTCCAAGTGAACTCGTTTTGTTTTTACCTTAAATTTTCATATTACTTAGATTTTGCTTTACTTATTTTAGACAATTCCTATATTTTAATGTTTGTTTGATTGGAATATGAATGTAGTAGAATTTCTATGAAGTAATTTTAAGTCTGCTACATCTCATATGAAAGTGGAAAACTACTTATAGACTTATAATATTATGTGATAAGCTGGGCAATAAAAAATAAATTAAAATAGTCATGAAAATGGGGAATTCTGAGAATTGAACTCGGAACATCTCACTCCCTAAGCGAGAATCATACAACTAGACCAAATGCCATCATGGGTGCAAACC
Organism: Apium graveolens; assembly: GCF_009905375.1. NCBI lineage: Eukaryota > Viridiplantae > Streptophyta > Magnoliopsida > Apiales > Apiaceae > Apium > Apium graveolens. The sequence continues at coordinate 17,652 of NW_027421561.1, forward strand.
AAAAAATAGTTTAGAATATCTCTATCACCCCCAAAAGCCGAACAAGTAACACAAAAAGATTTGAAGCATCCCATTGTCTGGTATTTATCTTTAATGGAAAGAGTTTATGTCAGAGAGCATTAATTTTGTAGCAAACAACATTAATTTGGCAGCAAATATTTTTCTAGGTGTCTTTCCTTTTTAGAGGATTATTGGACAAACTATTTTGAAGTATTCATTATGGTTTCTCTTGTAATTAAATAGAACTGTAATTACATCATACCACTTTGTTTCTAACCGTTGGCTGTGACCCGGGGGTCAAGCGTATTAGGATCTAAAATATTATTATAAATTACAATTGAATATAGACATTAAGAAATTGATTTTTGACGAGGAGGCGAAGAACTGCAAACTTCCATCACATCTCGAACTACAAATGGATTAAGCTACCAATCCACTTCGAACACGTTCATTTAATACAAACAGAAACATCCTCAGACTATAGATGTCCAATTTCCTGCTCACAATTCAAATTATTATATTGTAAATGATGACATACCATTATCACATATTTTTAAAGTCTTAAATGAAACACATCAATTTCGTATTTGTTTTTATTATTAAATTTCATGTCCAGACTCGTTAGAAAATGCAAAACATAATTCAAAGCAGAAAGGAACATAGGAAAAACAGAAAGGAATATACGGGATGCTGTTAAACAAAGTGAAGAATCTATAAACATAATGTTATACAATTTATGCATTTAGTCACATATATGTGCTTCTTTGATGTTTCAACCAATTTTTTAGGAGAATATTGTACACGAACCATAAGTATAAATTGATATTGGTTGCTTCTATGTATTACACTAAAGGTTAGAGCAAGAGTGAACCGGTGTAGTTTATGCAGACTACTTCTCCATTAGTTCCGTCACAAGAAACCTAGTTTGAGTTGTAATCAATTTGTTTATTCTTATACTTGTGTATTCATATCAACTTTGTGCCGGGTTGTGGCAAGCTTGATTTCAAAGTATAGCAAGGTAGCTAGAAGGCTAAGGAATAGCAGTGGGCTAGGTAGCAAGGTAGCTTGGGAAAGGGTTTCTTTCAGGTGCTATATTTGTAATCAAGGAAAAGATTGTAAGTTCTTTTATTAAAGTTGATATAATACATTCTCTATGCTAGTTGGCATGGGGACTTGGATGTAGGCCATAGACTAGGTGTAGGGGCCGAACCAAGTGAAAACTTCTGGTGTTTTTACTTTTCAGTTTTTCAGCATTCTGCATTTTATTTCTGTTGTTTATTTTCTGCAGTGTAATTGAGACTGTCTCATACCCTGTCTCATTTGTAAAGGGACTGTCCCATTTGCATAAGAGACTGTCCCATTTGCCTTGACAGTTAGAATATTATTTTATCTATCGAGCCATCGAATTTCATTTGGTATCAGAGCAGGTGCATTTAATTCTCTTTTTAGTGTTTATTTTGCTAGCGATCAATGGCCCAACCAGATAGGTATTCAAACAATTATCCACCACTGCTTCATGGTGCTAAAAACTACAATGACTGGAAGTTTCGAATGAAAATCTTTCTCCAGCGTGATGCATTTGAATGGGATGCTGTACAAAATGGTTTCACAATTCCTATGAAAGAAGGGAAGCCAAAATCTCTCAAGGATCTCTCTCCCGAAGAAGTGAACGCAATGAATTCCAATGCTAAAGCTATGAATTCACTTCTCAATGGCATGGTAGCTACAAAATTAAGAAAAGTCTTAGCATGTACTACTGCCAAACAGATTTGGGATACGATCAAAGTCAGCCACGAAGGCACGTCTAAGGTACGTGAAGTAAAATTAAGTATGCTAATGAGTGACTATGAAGGTTTCAGGTTGGAAAGAGATGAAAGCGTGCGAGATGCTCAAGGGAGGTTTCTGACATTGATGAACTCCATCTCACTTCTGGAACGGATCATTCCTCAATCTGAGATAAATAGGAAAATCCTCAGAGCAATGCCAAAGAAGTTTGCTCCAAAGGTTACCATTCTGTAGGATTCAACACTGCTTTCGACTATGGATACTCTAACACTGTTCAGTGAATTGGAGGAATTCGAAAATCAGCTACGTAGATATGATGAAGAAGATGAAGCTCCTCGTAAGAAAACTCTTGCACTTAATGCAGATGCAGATGAGTCTCCTGACGATTCTGATGAAGATATTGCTCTTCTAACAAAGAAGTTTCATAAATTTCTTGCCAAACGGAATGCCTCCAAACGACCTGTGAAATCGCAGTTTATGAAGAAGGACTTCAAATCTAATCCGAGCAAGGAGGTTAAAATGAATCAAAGCAAAGATACTTGCTTTGAGTGTGGAAAGAAAGGGCACTTCAAAAAGGACTGTTACAAGCTGAAGAACAAAAAGAAGGCATTAATTACTTGGAGTGATGATGAATCTGACGTGGAGATCGATTCAGACGATGAAGTTGCTCAACTTTGCTTTGCTGGACTAGAGGACAACTCCAGTGACAATGATGAGGTACAGAATATTAAGTATAATTCAAATATATCTTCATCTATGTTGAATTTGCAGGTCCAGGTTAAAAAGTTAAAAGAAAAGAATGCTTATTTAAAGCAAGCTTTAAGTGAAGTTCTTAGTGAAATGGATGATCCCATGAAGGAAGAAGCCCTAGTTGCTGAGAACAAATCATTGCTTGAAAGGGTTTCAAAACTTACTGAAGAAAATCAATATCTCAAAAATGAGATTGAGATGAAGGATGTATGCCTTGAAGCCTTGAAGAAAGAGTCAATATCTGTTGATTCAGAAACCGTTAAAGAAGACAGTGCTCCTGATCCCCTTGTTCCTGAATTAAAGCAGAAAGTCGAACAGCTTGAAAAAGATTTAGCTAAATGTTTTCATGGAGAAGGAACTTTGAATGCTCTTCTTGGTGAACAAAAATCTTCTCTTGATAAAGGAGGTTTAGGATGTGAGTCAATCAAGAAACGTGCATTTCAAGGCGGTTATAAGCGAGCTCCTATGAAATATAAGATGCCTTATGAGAAATGTCGAGATTGTGGCAAAGCTGGCCATCCTACATCTGAATCTAGATTATGTGGTATCAAGGGCCACTCTTCTAACTCATCTTATAAATCTTCTACTAGATATAAATCTGCTAATACTTCTGTTAATATTGTTCAGATGTGGATTAAGAAATCAGATAGACATTTATATAAGATTTGTGATACTAACCAACCAGGACCCAAGTTTAAGTGGGTACCTAAGGGATAAAGCAGTTCTTGCAGGTTTGTTTGAAGGTCCATGTTCCGCGAAATAAATGGATCATCGACAGTGGTTGTTCACGTCACATGACAGGTGATAAATCCAAGTTTCTATCTCTAGTTGCCAAGGAAGGTGGCTTAGTTACTCTTGGAGATTCAAACACCGTCAGAATTATTGGAAAAGGCACCATTGGTAATGACAGGTTTGCCATTTCTAATGTTCGTTTAGTTGATGGTTTGAAATATAATCTTATTAGTGTAAGTCAACTTACTGATGCTGGTCATAAGGTTAAGTTCGATAAAGATGTATGCTATATTGGTACTCATACTAACGAGTTTGCTTTAGTTGCCAAAAGAAAAGGAAATATTTTCGTATTAGATTTTGATGAACAGCAAGAAGAAATTTGTCTTGCTACTGTTCAAGATCAACAGTATCTTTGGCATCGACGTCTTGGCCATGTTCACATGGATCTTCTTCGGAAGATATCTTCTCATGATCTGGTTCGAGGTCTACCAAAGCTGAAGTACAAGAAAATAGAACCTTGTTCAGCTTGCCAACTTGGAAAACAGGTGAAAACTTCCTTTACTGCTAAGAATAAAGTATCAACTTCTGTTCCTTTGCAGCTCCTTCATGTAGATCTTTTTGGTCCAGAAAGGTATGTAAGCCTAGGAGGTAAGAATTATGCTTTTGTTATAGTTGATGATTATTCTCGTTTCACTTGGGTATTATTTTTACGAACTAAGGATGAAGCTTTTGTTGAGTTTAAGGAACTTATTACTAACCTTGAGACTAAGTATTCATTTAAGCTCAAGACTATTCGTAGTGATCATGGAGGTGAATTCGAGAAGGATTTCATAACTTTCTGTAAATCAAGAGGAATCACTCATGAATTCTCAGCTCCTCGAACTCCTCAGCAGAACGGAGTAGTAGAACGCAAGAACAGGACTCTACAGGAAACTGCCAGAACTCTACTGCATGAGAGTAAGCTTCCAAGAAAATTTTGGGCTGAAGCGGTACACACTTCCTGTTATATTTTAAATAGAGTACTTATCCGTCCTATTTTGCTTAAAACTCCGTATGAATTGCTTAAGAAAAGGACTCCTAACATTAGTTATTTTCGAGTATTTGGTTCCAAGTGTTTTATTTTAGATACTCAAAATAATCGAGGCAAGTTCGATGCGAAATCTACGGAAGGAATCTTCTTGGGATATTCTACAACAAGCAAAGCTTATCGTGTTTATAATTCTGTCAAGAACAAAGTAGAAGAATCCATCAATATTTCATTCAATGAATCTTCAAGAAATATATCTCAAATTGATGAAGACACTGCGGATCTATCGTCTCATTCCCAAATGAGACAGTCTCATTCTGAAAAGAGTCAGTCTCATTCTGACAAATCAAACAGTCAAGACTCTCCAGGTCCATCTCAGTCTTCTGATAATTCTGCAGGATCTACTCAAGCTTCAGATAAATCGTCTGGCTATCCAAAGACTCCCGATAGTGTTTCAAATTTGAATTATGTTACTCCTCTGGATAAATCTTCACAAGCGGAAATGAGGCAGTCTCTTTTGAATGAGACAACTCCTATTCATATCCAGGCAGATAATTCTAATGAGGAAGAAATGAGTAATATTCAACTTCCTAAGTCTTCTAGGACTGTGAAGAATCATCCACCAGATAATCTTCTCACTGATTTAGATCAAGGGATTTCTACTCGAAGCAGACTTCATAATCTATGTGCATTCTGTGCTTTTGTTGCTGAATTCGAACCAAAGAATGCTCAAGAAGCAGTTGCAGACGAACACTGGTCTGTTGCAATGCAGGAGGAATTGAACCAGTTCGAGCGTTGTGATGTTTGGGAACTCGTCCCACTTCCTCAGGATGCCAAGATCATTGGTACTCGCTGGGTTTTCAAGAATAAGAAGGATGAAGATGGCAACATTATTCGAAATAAAGCTCGTTTGGTTGCTCAGGGATACAACCAACAAGAAGGAATCGATTACGACGAGACATATGCTCCAGTAGCTCGTTTAGAAGCTATTCGAATCTTAATGGCCTTTGCAGCTCACAAGAAGTTCAAGCTCTATCAGATGGACGTCAAAAGTGCATTTCTAAATGGCTATCTCAAGGAAGAAGTCTACGTAAAGCAGCCTCCAGGTTTCATTCACGAGAAGTACCCTAACTATGTTTACAAGCTCAAGAAATCTGTCTATGGATTGAGACAGTCTCCTCGCTGTTGGTATGAACGTCTCAGTCAATTTCTTGTGAACAATGGTTTCATTCGTGGTACACTCGATCCAACTCTCTTTATTTTTCATAAACGTGATAACTTTCTTTTAGTACAAGTTTATGTTGATGATATAGTATTTGGATCTTCTAACGAATCTTTGTGTAAGTGGTTTTCTGATTGCATGCATAAGGAATTCGATATGAGTTTGATGGGTGAATTGCAGTACTTTCTAGGTTTGCAAATTAATCAGTCTCATGCAGGAATATTTATTCACCAAGGCAAGTACATAAAGGATTTACTCAAAAGATTTGCACTTGATCATGTCACACCTAAATCAACTCCGATGAGTACTTCAGTTAAGCTTACTAAGGATGAACAAGGTACACCTGTAGATGTCACTAAATTTCGAGGTATGATTGGTTCATTGTTATATTTAACTGCCTCACGACCTGACATTATGTATAGTGTATGCTTGTGTGCTCGTTTTCAATCTCAACCTAAAGAATCTCATTTGAATGTCGTTAAACGTATTTTTAAATATTTGAAAGGTACGAGTGACTTGGGATTATTTTATCCAAGCTCTTCTTCTTTTGACTTAATCGGTTTTTTCAGATGCTGACTATGCAGGGTCACAGGTTGATAGAAAAAGCACAAGTGGTGCTTGTGAATTTTTCGGAGATTGTTTAGTTGCATGGCATAGTAAAAAGCAAACTTCAGTAGCTCTTTCTACCGCTGAAGGAGAGTACATTGCAGCTGGAAGTTGCTGTGCTCAAATTTTGTGGATGCAACAAACATTGCAGGATTTTGGTATTTCTTACTCAAATATTCCTATTTATTGTGATAATACCTCTGCAATTAATATCTCTAAAAATCCTGTTATGCATTCTCGTACTAAGCATATTGATGTTCGTCACCATTTTCTACGAGATAATGTTTCTAAAGGTAATATTGAGCTTATTTATATTTCTACTAAGAAACAGCGTGCAGATATCTTCACTAAGCCTTTAGCTGAAGATAGATTTTGTAAAATGCGTCGTGAATTAGGTATGTGTTCTCTGTAATTTATTACGTGATTTTATGTAATTTATGTGTTTAAATATGAATTATGTCATAATACTTAAATAGATGTCGTGTATTTATTATTTGAGTTATTAGGTTCCTGTTTATAAATTTGTGGTTTGTTATTTTATTTATCCGTGTGTTTATGCGTGTATATAGCATTAGATTTTGTAAATCTTTTGATTAGACTTTTCATTTCCTTGAAACTCGTGCATGTATCATTCATTCAATACATCACTTCTGTTTTGCACCTCTTCATCTCCTCTTCCATCTCTAACTCTTCAGTTTCTACTTCTTTTTAAACTCTCTTTCTTAATCTTTTCATTTTCTTTTCTCACTCTACTCTCTCATTCTCTCAAAATTCTATCCTTTCTCTTTTAACCCTAAAATCTTCTTTCTTCCATGGCTCGCGGTTCGAGATCCACCGCTAACCAAACCCCGACCCCTGCTCCGTCTGGTTCGAAGCGTCGTCGTATGGCCACAGTCGTCTCCGAAGCATCTAGTGAAGCATCTCCTAATTCTTCCGAACGCCATGCAAAGGAAAGCACTACTAAGGCATGGAACAAGTCCATTCTAAAAGAAAGGTTGTGTGATACTGATCTTCTCTCCAAGATTGGCGTATCATCGTTGTTTGAAGCTGTTGGGTGTGCTGGGTTATTATCGCCGTCAGATGTAATCTATCCAGATTTGGTGAAGGAGTTCTATGCGAATTTTTCGATTTTGGCCGACAATATTGTGTTCTCTTCGGTGAAAGGTAGTCCAGTTTGTTTTAAGGCGGATTTGCTGGCCAGGCTCACAGGCGTATCCGATCAAGGTCCCTGCCCGTTTACCACTCATCAGGCGTTTGACGAGATTCCTGGATTGCAATATGAGGAACAACTCAAAGCTATTCTCGGTGACAACTTTGTTTCTGTGTCTGTCAAACCATTGGTAACTAATTTAACTCCTATGTGCTTATTATTGTTTAAATTGTTTCACTCGAATGTTTTGCCTCGTAAATCTGGTCGTGATAGAGTAACATTTCAGGATTCTATTCTTCTGTCAGTGTTTGTTAAGAAAACCCCTTGTAATTTGGCTTCATTGATTATTTCCAACATGAATCATTGTGCTAAACATGAATCCATGCATCTTCCATACCCTGCTTTGTTAACAAAGATTTTTCAGTATTTTCGTGTTCCTTTTGAGACTGCTAAATCAGAAAGTTTGAATGTTGTTTTTGACTTGTCTGTGTTAACTGCGAATGGTCTCGTAGTTACTGAATCAAATGATTTGTTGTTTGATGATGCTTCTAGGAATGTTGGTGGTATTCCTAAGTCTCCTAATTATGCCTCAGACCCCTTTGATCAGCCTACCAATACTCTTCTTAATTCTCTGTTGATCAAATTAAATGAAAATTCTGTTGCTTTGGCTAATCTTAATCAGCATTTTGCTTCTGTCAAAACTCTTGGATCACTAACTTCTGAAGTTAGTATTCTAAATGCTTCTTTTGAGTTGTTTAGGAAGTATGTTTGTTCATCTTTGGATGATATCAATGCTAAACTCTCTGTATTGCATACTTCTGATGTCAAGTTGTCTAAGACCATAGATTTTAAGTTTGGGACTCTGCAAGAAGGGATGGTTTCCTCTGCTAAGGCATGGGAAAAGGAATTTGTTAAATTGTTTTTTAAGCTTGGGTCAGAGACTAAGTTTTTATCTCAGCAGTTGTCAGCCATGCAAGACAAGAGCAAGATGTATTGGCACAAGAAAAGAGACTGGATTGGAGATTGTACTTTAGAAGAAATCACTGCTCCTCTGCCACTCCCTGCCATTCCTCCACCTTCAGTTTTTGGTATGACCAGAGAAGAATACAAGGCTAAGATATTTGAATGGCTTCGTGAACGGGACGGGAAGGCACCAGCTCAGGAAGCTTTTGACAAGCTATTTTCAGAGTACGGCTCAGCTCCGGTGTTTCCTTCATCCCAGAACAAGGCTTCTGGTTCAGGAAAAGGCAAAGGCAAAGGCAAAGCTCCAGTTCATGTTGATGACGATTCTGATTGAAGGACCCTTTTATGATGAAGGGGGAGAAATTATGAGATGTTTTTAAGATGTTTGATTGATATTTTTAGACGATGATGGGTTTATGGGTTTATTTGGTTAAGAGTTTATTTGGTTAAGACTATGTTTTGTGGATGATTTTGTGATGTTGGTTTATGTTTTTGATGAATGTTTTTGGATGACTTTGTGATTAACTGATATTCTGGATTTGTTAGATAACTATTGCAACTGGACATCCTGGTTTAGGGATGGGTTGTTATGTTTTAAGTATTTATTGATTGAGACTGTTTCTTTTATGCATATTGATCTCGTGTCTCATTCAGTCTTTAGTTGTCTCATTATCATATTGATTGCATGTATTATAAACTGCAATATATTCTGTTGAATCTAACTCTGTTTTACAGGCCTTTAGTGTTTTTGATAGGGGGAGCATTTATGCTTTCTTTGTCATCATCATAAAAGGGGGAGAATGTTAATTCAAGTGTTTATGATGATATTCAGATTGCAACATAACAGCAGTTTAGAGTCCAGAGATTGCAGTGTTTCAGATTTTCCAGGTGGCTATTTCTCAGGATTAGGTTTGTTAGGGTTTTGTGTAAATCTTGTTTATCTGGATAAACCTTATCTCAAACAAACTCACCACCTTATCTTATAAATCAAGTTTAAATCTCTCAAGCCTTATCTCTTTACTTGATTTATCTCTTTTTCAAACGTACTAACAGATTAGTTTCAAAGATTCATTCAAATATTTTCAAACAAACTTATCTTCCAATCTTATCTTGTGTTTGAAAATAAATCTGTTAGAACTTTGCTTATAAATACAACTCTTCATTTCAGATTTGAAGCTAACACTTTCACGAGAATCTTTCATCATCTGAAATCATTTTCTTGTTTCATACCCGAGATATTCATATCCAGAAAAACAAGAAACCTAGTTTGAGTTGTAATCAATTTGTTTATTCTTATACTTGTGTATTCATATCAACTTTGTGCCGGGTTGTGGCAAGCTTGATTTCAAAGTATAGCAAGGTAGCTAGAAGGCTAAGGAATAGCAGTGGGCTAGGTAGCAAGGTAGCTTGGGAAAGGGTTTCTTTCAGGTGCTATATTTGTAATCAAGGAAAAGATTGTAAGTTCTTTTATTAAAGTTGATATAATACATTCTCTATGCTAGTTGGCATGGGGACTTGGATGTAGGCCATAGACTAGGTGTAGGGGCCGAACCAAGTGAAAACTTCTGGTGTTTTTACTTTTCAGTTTTTCAGCATTCTGCATTTTATTTCTGTTGTTTATTTTCTGCAGTGTAATTGAGACTGTCTCATACCCTGTCTCATTTGTAAAGGGACTGTCCCATTGCATAAGAGACTGTCCCATTTGCCTTGACAGTTAGAATATTATTTTATCTATCGAGCCATCGAATTTCAAATATTATAAAAGGTGGGCTGTAAATGAAAAGTCAAGAGAGAAAGCATTAGCGAGATAAAAAATAAGAAACTTCAGAAACTCGAAACTCGAGAAAAAACATTGTTAGCGAGAACACCAAAGCTTTTTTATGGAAGCTTGGTAGCAGATTTTTGAATAAAGATGATTATTAAAATGGACTTATATTTATGGATATTCTATGCCACGAGAAGCATATACGAAAACAAAGGTATTTGAGTAACTATAAGGTGAGGCTGAGGTGGCTTTAGAAAGGCTTCATGATTACGCAGAGAATAAGCTGCAAAAATACTTTAGGGATGAGGCTAGCTCAGAAGAATTTAATAAAAAAAATCGTTAGGAAATTATAAATTTAACTAAGGTAACTGGAAGATATTTTTAGAACTTTATCGAGAAGGATTAGAAAATGGGTCATCTGAAGTTGAGGTTACTCCAGTGAAAGAAAAGCATGTCCAATTGACAGATGCCTAGAGGTGTCAATACTGTACTGCCCTAAATGATTGTGACCATAACATGTGCTAAAGGTGCTTGGTGCGTAAAGGGGGCTAAAAGAGAGACACCATTCAAGAATTTCTAGGTAAGAGCTTCTTTAAGGCACCAAAATAAAAAAATTTCATATTTTTCAACTCAACTTAATTTAAGAGATTTAGTAAGTAGTTGCTACTGCTTTGTTTGCAAGTGAACTGGTTTTGTTTTTACCTTAAATTTTCATATTATTTAGATTTTGTTTTCCTTATGTTAGACAATTCCTATATTTTAATGTTTGTTTGATTGCAATGTTGTCAAGTTATATTTTTTAGTATCAAAAGTAAAACTCATTACCTGTAGTCCACGATTCCATGTCAAATGAAAATTTATAAAACCCCTTACACACATATTAGCAGATTAGAATGGAGATTAGATGATTTTTCAAAGACCTCTTCATCAAATCGATTGTAACAAAAGTACTTAATAGCTACATTAACAAAATTAGCTAAGTATGATAAATCATCAATTAAATATTTGAATTTGATATAATGATATATCACCAGTACCCCACTATTATATTCACCAATGAATATAAACATACATAATTAAAATTGATAAAAAGACAAATAAAAATTATGGTAAAAAGACTTTGCAATCTCATCTCACATATGGTTAAGAATCAGATCAGCTCAAGTTTCCAAATTATTGAAACACTCATTGCATTCACAAATCCTCAATAATATAACTAACCAATAATATAAAAGAAAATTGTATCACTAATTTTCTTCAATTAATATGCATTTCTATTTCTGTGAATACAACGATTAAAAACAAAATCTATATAATCTAAGGATTGTTCATGAAACATCATCATCTTAAAAAAATTAATTTCAATATAATGATGTAACAAGAACATCCTCAAATTATATGGATTTGTTAAACTATAACATATATTTGTTAACAAATTTAAATATTTTACACTATCATTATACGAGGGTCTTCTTACTATCATTCTATACAAGAATACATAAAAAATAACACTCTATGATTTGTAATTTGTGTATCAGGAACATAGATTGTGTACGTATTTATAGTAGAATACAGGGATATGAAAAAAATAAGTCAATAACATTACCATTGATTTCAAAGTATAACTTATGTTTACAGGTGGAAAACATCTAGGAAATACAAATTTCATAAATACTCATTTAATTTGTGAAATCCGAATAGAGCTGGAAAAAATAAAGTACAATTTTTTACATATTTTTATATATAATATAGTTGGACTTTTTTGTTATGACAATAATATGAAAGACACATTTTTATTAAATAATATTCAATTTTAATTGATGAGAGGTATTTATATATTTAAAAATAAACTATTTGAATATAATCCACAATATACTTATTTTTTAATGTTATGTACAATGTAACTTAACAACAATATAAAACAAACATTTTTAAATATTATGCAATTTTGGATAGTAAGAGATAGTATATCCAAAAATAAATTATTTTAGTAGTAAGGGGCACATTTTTTTAACAAAAACGAGAAGGAGAAAATATTAAATAAGTAGTAATATATGAATATGTATATTTATTGATAACATATTTTTAAAGTGAAACAATAATTTTTAGATTATTAAGATATATGCATACTCATGATTTGTTTGTGGTTCACCAAAAGGACATATGGGCTTTTTTGAAACTGGGTAATGGAAGGGTAAATGACTAATTGTTAATTGGCTCAATACAATATTATTTTAATCTCTTTAAAAATAAATTGAATAGTCCTCTAAGTTTGCAAAGTTGTTTAACTAAAACTTGAATATCTTTTTTTCACAAACAAAATGAAGAATTCATTAGAACATTGAACGCGAGCCGTGACAAACCCCGAACTGTCAAGTACAGCCTGATTGTGAAATAAAAAATGAGCTAACCAAATAGCTGTTTTATTTTCAGATTGTTTAACCCATAGAATATTCAAATTCTTTAATCTAAAAAGTATTACAATGACATCTCGAGTAATCCAACCTACATCAATTCTGAAATTAGTACTAATAGTTGACCTTCACATAAGTATTATCCGTAACCCAATGTTCTCAACTATCAATTGATATTAGAGCAACAAAAGCCCCTAAAATATGAACACTTTTTTGTTGTGAAAGGTGAGCTTTTGCGATATCCACCACCGTCTCAGATCTGATACAAGCCTTACGGATATAAAAAAATATCATATAAATCCTTTTCAGATCGGCCGAAACCAGCAACAAAAGATAAAATAACATCATAACATAAACCACTAACATCCCAAAAAGATGGGCACAACTAACAACCTTGATAAGAAGGTACTCGACAAGATCTCACCCGAAAACAATTAGATCTTTATTTTATTGAGAAAATAATAGATAAATAAAGAGGAGATGGGAGAGCGAAGGGGGGCTTGATCGATTGATGGATGAAGGTTGAAGAATGGAGAAGTGGTGGCTAGAACTCTAGTTTCGGGGGTCGACTCTCAAAACCCTAATCTTATTTTGCCTAAAAGTATTATGGGTGTAAACTTGAATATCTTTTCATTCTCAATAAATTAAGATTTGAATGTTATTTAATCATATATTTATGAACGTAAAGCCACAAAATTTAGCCGCATCAAGTCACTAATGCCAAATTTTTCACAGAAGTTGTAGACATATGCATCGAATAAATGGATGCTCTCTAACATTTTGAAGGATTAATCAATCAATTATATTATAACTATTTACTTGTCAAGCTTCTTTAGCTTCTTTACAAGCTATATTTTAGGAATCATTGCCAATTTGCCATTATTTACTTTAATGATTATCCTGATGAAGCCTTTCATTATTTCTTCTAATAGCTTTTTTATACAACTTAACACATAATTAATATATTATATATTTTACTAATTAGAAAATAAAATAAATATATCTGTGTATTATTGTATGGCCAAGTCTTTTAATGGTGATATATACAGGGAAATGGTGATAACTTATGTAAGATTTTATGATGGCATTGTTGTTTAATGATGGAAACCTTTTTGTGATTGTCCAGAGAATACACAAATCAATAATGATACACCTCTAGTCTTCAAAACATGTTGGATGCATCTATCATCGAAATCAAAGAACACGATCTTTTGATGTTTGTAGGTACAGTTGGAGCATGCTACTGAGTACTTATAAGCGTCCTTGCAAGCACGAGTTTTGTTGGATGTGCCTAGGACCATGGAATGCACATGATCATAAGGTGTGTAATGGTCATTAGGAGACTGTGAGGAGAGGATAATGTGCAGTTGTTAGGCTTAGAGCATCAGCTCATGAATACATCAAGAGATATGCCCATTATTATGGAAGGTCGGCTGTAAATGAAAAGTCAAGAGAGAAAGCATTAGCAGATCTTAGCGAGATATAAAATAAGAAACTTCAGAAACTCGAGAAAAAATATTGTCAGCGAGAACACCTAAGCTTCGTTACGGAATCTTGGGAGCAAATTTTTGAATAAAGGCGAGTGTTAAAATGGACTTATATTTATGGATATTTTATGCCACCAGAAGCATATACAAAAACAAAACTATTTGAGTAACCACAAGGTGAGGCTTAGGTGCCTTTAGAAAGGCTTCATGATTACGCAGAGAATAAGCTGCAAAAAATACTTTAGGGATGAGGCTAGCTTAGAAGAATTTAAGAAAAAAAAATAGTAAGGAGATTAAAAATTTAACTAAGGTAACTGGAAGATATTTTTTCAAACATTCTCAAAAGATTAGAAAATGGGCTATCTGAAGTTGATGTTACTCTAGTGAAACAAAAGCATGTCCAATTGACAAATGCATGACAATGTCAATACCGTACTACCCTATATGATTATGACCATAACATCTGCTAAGGGTGCTTGGTGCGTCAAGGGGGTTAAAACAGAGACAACATTCAAAAACTTTGAGGTAAGAGTTTCTTTAAGTGATTTAGTAAGTAGTTGCTATAGCTTTGTTTCCAAGTGAACTGGTTTTGTTTTTACCTTAAATATTCATATTACTTAGATTTTGCTTTACTTATGTTAGACAATTCCTATATTTTGATGTTTGTTTGATTGGAATATGAATGTAGTAGAATTTCTATGAAGTAATTTTAAGTCTTCTACATCTCATATGAAAGTGGAAAACTACATATAGACTTATAATATTATGTGATAAGCTGGGCAATAAAAAACAAATTAAAATAGTCAGGAAAATGGGGATTTCTGAGAATCGAACTCGGAACCTCTCACTCCCTAAGCGAGAATCATACAACTAGACCAAATGTCATCATGGGTGCAAACCAAAAAATAGTTTAGAACATCTCGATCACCCCCAAAAGCGGAACAAGTAACACAAAAAGATTAATCGAAAGAGTTTATGTCGGAGAGCATTAATTTTGTAGCAAACAATATTAATTTGGCCGCAAACACTTTTCTAGTTGCCTTTCCTTTTTAGACGATTATTGGACAAACTATTTTGAAGTATTCATTATGGTTTCTCTTGTAATTCACTAGAACTGTACTTACCTCATACCTCTTTGTTTCTAACCATTGGCTGTGGCCTGGGGTCAAGCATATTGGGATCGAAAATATTATTGTAAATTATAATTGAATATCGACATTAAGAAATTGATTTTTGATGAGGAGGCGAAGAGCTGCAAACGTCCATCACATCTCGAACCACAAATGCATTAAACTACCAATCCACTTCGAACACGTTCATTTAGTATAAACAGGAACATCCTCAGACTATAGATGTCCAATTTCTTGCTCACAACCCTGCTTACAACCCTGCTCACAATTCAAATTATTATACATGTAAATGGTGACATACCATTATTACATATTTGTAAAGTCTTAAATGAAATCCATCAATTTCGTATTCTTTTTTATTATTAAATTTCATATCGAAACTCGTTAGAAAATGTAGACATAATTCAAAGCAGAAAGGAACATAGGAAAAAACAGAAAGGAATATATGGGATGCTGTTAAACAAAGTGAAGAATCTATAAACATAATGTTATACAATTTATGCATTCAGTCACATATATGTGCTTCTTTGATGTTTCAACCAATTTTTTTAGAGAATATTGTACACGCACCATAAGTATAAATTGATCTTGTTGCTTCCATGGATTACACTAAAGGCTAGATCAAGAGTGAACTCATGTAGTTTATGCAGAATGCTTGCCCATTAGTTCCATCACAACACTTAATAGATACATTAACAAAATTAGCTAATTATTTTTCTACCATTGATACACATTTATATTAGAAACTAAAGTATTATAAATCATCACTTAAATATTTGAATTTTGATATAGTGATGTATCACGTGTACCCCACTATTATATTCACCAATGAATATAAACATACATGATTAAATTTGATAAACACAAAAATAAAAATTATGGTAAAAAGGCTTTGCAATCCCATCTCCCATTTGGTTAAGGATAGATTAGCTCAAGTTTCCAAATTATTGAAACAACTCATTACATTCAAAAATCCTCAATAATTTAACTAACCAATAATATAAAAGAAAATTGTATCACTAATTTTCTTCAATTAATATGCATTTCTGTTTCTCTAAAAACAAAATATATATAATCTAAGGATTGTTCATGAAACATCATCATCTTAAAAAAATTAATTTCAATATAAAGATGTACCATGAACATCCTCAAATCATTTGGATTTGATAAACTATAACACATTTTTGATAATAAATTTAAATATTTTACACTATCATTATATGAGAGGTCTTCTTACTATCATTCTATACAAGAATACATACACTCTATTGTTTGTAATTTGGTTATGAGGAACGTAGATTGTGTACCTATTTATAATAGAATAGAGGGTATAAAAAAATGTAACTTAACAACAATATAAAAAAAACATTTTTAAATATTATGCAATTTTGGATAGTAAGAGATAATATATCCAAAAATAAATTATTTTAGTAGTAAGGGGCACATTTTTTTTACAAAAACAATAAGGACAAAATATTAAATAAGTAGTAATATATGAGTATGCATATTTATCGATAATATATTTTTAAAGTGAAACAATGATTTTTAGATTATTAAGATATATGCATACTCATGATTTGTTGGTGGTTCACCAAAAAGACATATGGGCTTTTTGAAACTGGGTAATGGAAGGGTAAATGACTAATTGTTAATTGGCTCAATATAATATTATTTTAATCTCTTTAGAAATAAATTGAATAGTCCTCTAAGTTTGCAAAGTTGTTTAACTAAAACTTGAATATCTTTTTTCACAAAAAAATGAAGAATTCAATAAAATATTGAACCCCAGCCGTGACAAACCCCTAACTGTCAACTATAGCCTGATTGTGAAACAAAAAACCAGCTAACCAAATAGTTGTTGTGTTTTCAGATTGTTTAACGTATAGAATATTCAAATTCTTTAATATAAAAAGTATTGCAATGACATCTCGAGTAATCCAACCTACATCAATTCTGAAATTATTAGTAAGAGTTGACCTTCACATAAGCATTATCTATAGCCCAATATTCTGAACTATCAATTGATATTAGAGCAACAAAAGCCCCTAAAATATGAACACTTTTTATTGTTGTGAAAGGTGAGCTTTTGCAATATCCACCACCGTCTCACATCTGATACAAGCCTTACGCATCTCAAAAAGTATCATATAAATCCTTTTTGGAGCGGCCGAAACCAGAAACAAAAGACAAAATAATATCATAACATAAAACACTAACACTACTAGAAATAGTGCATACGACATCGGTACTTAGAAATCGGCACGTAATGCACCCGGTGTTAAAAGAGTTTTTAACATCAGTTTGTAATTAAGCGATGTTTATAAGGATTTTGACATCGGTTTCTTCTAACAACCGTTATCTATGTTCAAATATTAGAAATGCCAAATAAATGTTTTTAACTTTGACATCGGTTGTTTTTAAAAATTGTTGTCTATAACCGATTCCAAAAAATAAAATTTAAGTTATCATTTTCCCCCGTTTCAGTATACAATTTCCCCCCCTTTAACTAAAAATTTTCCCCCTTCAACTCATTTTTCATTTCCCCCCTTTTAGAATATCTCCCCCTTTGCCCCCTTTACTCATACCCGACTCTCTCTCTCTCATCTCAAATCTACCATTGCAGTTTCTCTCACAACCTCAACTCAATCTTAAACACCATGACTGTTTCTCTCAAGCCTCGACTTCATCTCCCTCATCTCACATCTCTTTCTCTCCTCCCTCCCTCCCATAAACCCTCTAATTAAGCTCCAAATCGAGCTCTCTCTTCACTTTTTCTCTGTATTATCTCTTACCAACTATTTCTCTTTTTTCTTTCATCTCTCTCAGCGTCCCACTCTCCCTCTCCCATCTCCCTATCAACACATCTTAAACCCTAATTTACCCCATTCTAACAATTTAGTACTCACAGTTTCACAAATTTAAAACAATAACCCTAATTAAACACGAGCCCAACTCAAAATTGGTTCCATTCATGCTAATTATCTTGAAATAATTTTTTTGGTTCGATTTGTATGAAATTCATTGGTGGAAGGTTCGATTTGGGCCTTGGTGAAAGCGATTGAGGATATTTTGATGAAAGGTATCAATTTTCTCAAGTTTTTGGTTTTTTAGAGTATTAATCTTTCATTCTTTTAATATATATCTTTCAGGTCTCATCTCCAGCATCCAAACTATTAGCTAATATTCGAGATGCAAATCAGGGATGGTATCAGATCAGAGTGCTCTTTTTGTTTTGGTTTTTCTAGTCCTTTTATCAATTTTACAGTCTATCCCCTTACCTTTATATGTTACCAGGAGTGACGGGAATAGTATGGGACGTTCTATGGATGTCAGCTCCCTGCCCCTAACAAATGAGGAAAAGTGAGGGTACTATTGCTTTGATAAAATCAGGCGGTGAGAAGGTCAAGATAACCCCTATTTTGGTATGCTTATCATTTACTAAGTAGAGTTTATTGTTTATTTAAGTATGCTTTAGAATTCAGACTAGTGTTATTCATCATCTGCACTTTTTTGCTCTAGGACCACTTTAACACCACTGCATTTTGGTGGGCTTTAAATTGCAAAAAGATGGATGACTTTTGAGGTATAACAAATAGGACATTTTGGTTTTTAGCATTGACAATAGTTGTCTTTCTCATGAATCCATGATATTTAGCCTTATTGATTGTTGCTTAATTTTTTTGCCACTAGAATGCGTCGTACTAATTTTTATTATACGCTTCTCCTAATTAATTTTTATAAACTTATTGTGATTTTTTCATATCAAAACTGTTAAGTTAGATGCATGAAGTTCTCTTGCAAGTATGACATGCATCAGTACGTGTTGTATACTTCTTGATTTTTCTTGCAACAGTTAATATTCATTAAGATGCATATTGGTCTGTTTCTCGTGACAAGGCATGGAGATGTATCCTCGCATTGGCAAAACTTTGATATTCGAGCTTTTACCAACTGTAGATTTGGGATGATGTCTTGGGAGGTTCTTGCTTTTACGTATTGCATAAAACAGGCGTGTTCTAGAAGGCGATTCCAACTTCTAAAAATATCTGTAGCACAATGTATATGAGACCTTACATGCGAAAGCATGTTAATTCTATATACATATGATTAGTTGTGCACCACCTAAGCATCTTACTATCTTTACTCACATGATAAACCTGACAATTACCGTCCTATAAAAGTTACAATTCTTGGGAGTGTATATATACTCGTATAAGCTCCTAGATTTTTTTGTCAATCTCATGCAAGGGAATAACTGTCCATAGTTAGTCTCTAAAAATTCTAGTAGCTAGATCTTTTTCAGTTAGTAACAAGATTGAGTAAGATCTCTTTCCAGAGAAAAAATGCTTTGTATCCAGAGATTGTTAAAACTAAGGACTCAGAAGTTATAAGGAATACTACCATTGTGTTGAATACTTCTGATCTATTTTTTTTTTCTTTTAGATCTTTGCAGGTGCATTTCTTGAAAATTACGAACCCCTAAGTGGTTTTTACTTCGAAGTCGATGATGATTCTCCCGTAGTCCAGGTAAATTCTTTGGAGACAGAATTTTCATAGGCTTTTAAGTTTTGCTTGAATTTTCAAGGATGTAACAACTACTTTTAAATTGAAGGAAAACATGGGTTTGTTTGACTACAACTTCCAAGATTGTGTTAATGGTTTTGTAGCTGCTGCCTTAGCACAGGTAACCTGAGTCTAATTACTTGACTCTCTGCACACCAAATATGTGAACACTTCCTATTTACATATTTACATATGGATGCTAGGTATATTCTTTAACAATCTACCTTGAGAAAATGACAACAGTTGTGAAATTATTAGTACTAAACACACAAATATATAAAGAAATAACATATAAAGTATGATCATGGAAACTGACCGCCTAATCTGAAATTTAAATAACATATATTTGGCAACATATAGTTGTCAGACCTTAGCATCCAAAGACACCATGTGAAATTCAGGTTGATTTCTATCTTTTTTTAACTATAAATCTAGTGATGCTAGCAGATTCAAATTCTTTTTGCTTCTCTATATCAGGCTAACATTACTGGGACAAATCATATCATGTGGACCATGGGGACAGACTTCGAGTATCAGTATGCTCAGACGTGGTTCTGGAACATGGACAAGCTTATTCATTATGTCAATCAAGTTAGTTATTATCCAGAAAATATCATAGTTCCTTTGGAGTTGAAGTTGTTTGATTTTGTGATCTCTATATTCGTTGTCTTTAGTGATTAAATGGTTGTCTAGGCAGTTGGCACAGTATGTTGATGATAGTTTCTAAAATATTGGCCTCTCAATGCTCTATATTCAATACCATCCTTCTACACTGATGCCAAATATGCTGTAAATGCATTGTGGCCGCTCAAAATAGATGACTTCTTCCCGTGAGTATAAAATTAAAATGAGATGGTATTGTAGTTATATAATACATGCTTAACTGGTTTTTTAATATACGCTTGCGCGCGCACACACACATACTCACTACTTCATACCATCATCAAATATGCAAATCGTGTAAATGCCTACTAGATCGTGTAAATTCTTAAGTGGGTACTATCTGGTAGGTGTGCAATTTTATTAGTGATTTGATTATTTGATAAGTGCATTGCTTTCCTCTAGTTACATAAAATTTTAAGTAAAATGTATTACAAATTAATTAATAGGCAGCAAGGCGGTTATAACATTTTAAGGGAAGAAGTCAAGCAGGCCCTACAACTGACAGTTTGGCTGATACTTTGGCAATTGCGCAACATCATGATGCAGTTAGTGGTACTTCGCAGCAGCATGTGGCTAATGATTATGCAAAGAGGCTATCCACAGGATACAAATAGATGAGCATTTAACTAAATTACAAAGAGGCGAGCATTTAACTAAATATCTAGATTGTTAGACATGTAGTTTGGTCGCTGCCTGTTTTACTTACAAGCTATGGTCAACATTAATTCAGATTTTTTGCAGCCTGAACATGTCACTGCACTAGCTGGTATGGCAGAATCAACATCAACCTCTTCACGTGGAAGTCCACCAACCAAGTTTCAGCAGGAAATGATTGTGATATATTACTTGTGCATTTTGGAATGCTTAAGATTGAATTTTTAACATATAAACATGTATGGCCTGAAGATCCAGAAAGGAGTCCGCATGTATAGTTCTGAGGTTCTTATAGAAATTATGATTTAGTTCACTTGCATCTATCTGAGTCCTTAAATTTAACAATCTCTGGATACAAAGCAATTTCTGAAAATCTTTGGGTACAAAGCAATTTTAGCAAGCTGCACAGATAGATCCCCAGAGTTTTGAGGTCTCAAATTCGCTGAATAATGTCAGGTTAGTGGCAAGAGCTTGTACTTGTTGAGAATGCTAGGAGGCCCATATATTTTACAGCGATCCAACCAAATCCAATTGAATTGCATAACTTGTAAGTTGTAGAGATATTTAGAATGTTGGATGTAATAACTAGCGAATTTGGGTTTTATTGTTTTTGGTTGGGATGTTTATTCTAGACTTGTAATATATGTCAGAATTGATTTTGTTGGATTGGATGTTAAAAAATTTGGTATCAATGTATCTTAATGTTTTTGTTCGATGTTTTTGTATGTTTTTTGTTGGGATGTTGCATTGTTTTTTTTTGTTGTAAATGCAATTGGTTCCCTGTGGCTGTAAATAGTACCAGGATGGCATGCAATTTACAAAATACTAACATCACAATGGTTAATGTAAATCGATGTAAAAAAGGTACAAAAGACATCGGGTAAAACAATATTAAACGAAAAAGAACTAAAAACCAATGTGAAATGGTCATTTGACATCGGTTCTGAAAGAAACTCAATGTATTTTAAGCGAAATAACATCGAACTTAAAACGAAATAGATGTTAAACAAAAGGATTTAACATCGGTTTTGTAAAAAACACCCATGTATTATCCTACATTTCACATCGGGGGGCTAATTTAACCGATGTCTGATCAACCATTTCACATCGGGCAACTAATCAAACCGATGTTTGACTCTCAATTTTGACATCGGTTTGTTTGGAAGAATTTTAATAACCGGCTTTTATAGCTTGTAGGTTTCATGTTTTAATGGATAAATACCTCATACTATATTCATATTCACCTAGAAATACTATAGTCTAAGATGAAATTTGTTGCAAAGACATCATATTTAATATTAAAACCGATGTATAGCAGTGTAATAGACATCGGCTGTTAACCGATGTTAAAGGCTGATGACATTTAACATCACATGCGAAGACATCAGTTCAGATTTTTTTAACATCGGTTCTGAACCGATGTTTGATGCCATATTTCTAGTAGTGTAACATCCCAAAAAGATGGGCACGACTAACATCCTTCATAACAAGGTACTCGACAAGATCTCACCCGAAAAGAATTAGGTCTTTATTTTATTGAGAAAAATGATAGATAAATAAAGAGGAGATGGGCGAGCGAAGGGGGGATTGATCGATTGATGGGATGAAGGTTGAAGAATGGAGAAGTGGTGGCTAGGACTCTAGTTTCGGGGGTCGACTTTCAAAACCCTAATCTTATTTTGCGTAAAAGTATTATGTGTGTAAACTTGAATATCTTTCATTCTCAATAAATTAAGATTTGAATGTTATTTAATCATATATGTATGAGCGTGAAGCCACAAAATTTAGCCGCATCAAGTCACTAATGTCAAATTTTCAAAGAAGTTGTAAACATATGCCTCGAATAAATTGTGGTTCTCTAACATTTCGAAGGCTTAATCAATCAATTATATTATAACTATTTACTTGTGAAGCTTCTTTAGCTTCTTTACAAGCTATATTTTAGTATTCATTGCCAATTTGTCATTATTTACTTTAAAGATTACCCTGATGAAGCCTTCATTATTTCTTCTAATAGCTTTTTCATATAACTTAACAATAATTAATATAATATATATTTTACTAATTAGAAAGTAAAATAAATATATCTGGGTATTATTGTATGGCCAAGTCTTCTAATGGTCATATATACAGGGAAATGGTGATAACTTATGTAATATTTTATGATGGCATTGTTGTTTAATCATAGAAACTTTCTTATGATTGTCCAGAGATACACAAATCAATAATGATACACCTCTGGTCTTCAAAACATGTTGGATGCATCTATCATCGAAATCAAAGAACACAATCTTTTGATGTTTATATGTACAGTTGGAGCATGCTAATGAGTACTTATAAGCATCCTTGCAAGCACGAGGTTTGGTGGATGTGCTAGGACCATGGAATGCACATGATCCTAAGGCGTGTAATGGTTATCAGGAGACTGTGAGGAGAGGAGAATGTGAAGTTATTAGGCTTAGAGCTTCGGCTCACGAATACATCAAGAGATATGCTCATTATTATGAAAGGTTAGCTGTAAATGAAAAGTCAAGAGAGAAAGCATTAGTAGATCTAAGCGAGATATAAAATAAGAAACTTCAGAACTTGAGAAAAATATTGTCTGCGAGAACACCTAAGCTTCTTCATGGAAGCTTGGGAGCAGATTTTGAATGAAGGAGAGTGTTAAAATAGACTTATATTTATGGATATTCTATGCCACCAAAAGCATATACGAAAATAAAACAATTTGAGTAACCACAAGGTGAGTCTGATGTGGCTTTAGAAAGGCTCCATGATTATGCAGAGAATAAGCTGCAAAAATACATTAGGAATGAGGCTAGCTCAGAAGAATTTAATAAAAAATCGTAAGCTTATAAATTTAACTAAGATAAGTGGAAGATATTTTTCAAACTTTCTCAAAAGTTTAGAAAATGGGCTATCTGAAGTTGATGTTGATGTTACTCTAGTGAAAGAAAAGCATGTCCAATATGCCTGGCAATGTCAATATTGTACTACCCTAAATGATTGTGACCATAACATGTGCTAAGGGTGCTTGGTGCGTAAAGGGGTTAAAACAGAGACACCGTTCAAAAACTTTGAGGTAAGAGTTTCTTTAAGGCAGCGAGATAAAAAACAATTCTTATTTTTCAAGTCAGCTTAATTTAAGTGATTTAGTAGTAGTTGCTACTGCTTTGTTTCCAAGTGAACTCGTTTGTTTTTACCTTAAATTTTCATATTACTTAGATTTTGCTTTACTTATTTTAGACAATTCCTATATTTTAATGTTTGTTTGATTGGAATATGAATGTAGTAGAATTTCTATGAAGTAATTTTAAGTCTGCTACATCTCATATGAAAGTGGAAAACTACTTATAGACTTATAATTTATGTGATAAGCTGGGCAATAAAAAATATTAAAAAGTCATGAAATGGGGAATTCTGAGAATTGAACTCGGAACATCTCACTCCCTAAGCGAGAATCATACAACTAGACCAAATGCCATCATGGGTGCAAACCAAAAATAGTTTAGAATATCTCTATCACCCCCAAAAGCCGAACAAGTAACACAAAAAGATTTACATTCCCATTGCCTGGTAGTTAGTC
>NW_027421562.1:0-20430 GCF_009905375.1 Apium graveolens
TTCTGTTTGTTAGCATATTTTACATGTTATTGCTGGCAAATTTCTGTTTTTAGCAGATTTTACAAGTGTTTTGTAGTTTTTAAATGCGTCCATGCTGCAGTTTTTCAAGTTGTATGTGCATATTTTTTTCTCTTTTTCTTCGGGTAAAATTCCAAAATTTGAAGGAATATTTGAAGGAACAAAGACCCTCACCATTTTTATTAATGCACATCACAAGACCTAAACTTTAATGAGAAAATTTATAAAAAAGAGATATGGTAAGGCCTAGCGTCACAAGATTTGTTAGTTCATTTCTTTCAATAAAGAGCATGAGATTTGTTAGTTCATTCTTTCAATATAGAGAGGCTTGATAGCCACACAAGTTAGAACAAATATGATCATGGATAACTTAATAGGACACTGACCATATTTGAAAATTTGTAGTTTAGTGATTTTGAATTTTGTGGTCTGACTAAATTAATGTACTATCTTCCATAGCTGGAAAATCTAGATTGATAAATCTTGTTAAAAGGATAAGGGCAATAAAAGTTTTTTTGTTAGGAAGAGCTAATTAAAGTTATATCATCATTCTAAGCCAACTTACAAAAAATATTATGACATCATCATAGTACATTCAATTCTATTTAAGACAATACAACAATGTCAACCCATCTATTATGTTAGTGCAACCGATGCAATTATTTGTGTCCTATGTACATATGACTTATGAGTATTTAAGGGAATTGAAGAGAGATCTCTGTGTACACTTTAATAATTATATGATGAAGTGTTTCAGAATTTTCCATGATGAAGTCGTGTTTTATGTAATTTTATTATCATTTATAGACATGAACCTATGCAATTATTTTCTTTTATTTATTTTTAAATCTGACCTAAGAATTAGATTGTGGTGTAAGGTATTTATCATATGTAGAATAAAAACAAATTATACTCTTAGTACCATTTGCACTTCTATTAATAATATATACAAAGTGAACTAGCCTAAGTTATAATATTGGTATCATTTGCACTTCTATTAATAATATATGATGTTCAAGTTTAAGAGGAATTTGTTACAAACTAATATAGAATATATTATATAGAGCATTACAAGAACAAATTACTAAGAGAATAGAGAAGATTTTCATTTCATATCTCAATCACATATCTTACAATGGTTTATATAGGGCTAGAGTTTGTAGGTTACAAGTAGCATGAAAAGCCAAAGGTGTAAAATGAAAAGCCAAAGGGTGTGAGAATTAATGGGGTAAGTTGTAAGGTTAAAAGTCATTACAAATATATAACACTCCCCCTGGAATGACCTCGTATAAACAACATGTCTCATTAAAACCTTACTAGGAAAAACCCTGTGGGAAAAACCCTAGTGAAGGAAAAAGAGTACATGTGTTACACGTGTAATAAAGAGTGCATTATATCTCCCCCTCATTTTAACACGACTATGAAAATCAGCATAGATCTCGAAATTTACGCATCCCAATCTTGTGTACCAGCTTCTCGAAGGAAGATGTAGGAAGTGCTTTTGTGAACAAGTCTGCTGGATTTTCACATGATCGAATCTGACAAACATCAATTTCCCCCCTTTGTTGAAGTTCATGGGTAAAGAAGAACTTTGGATCGATGTGCTTTGTCCTATCACCTTTAATGTAACCTTCTCGAGTCTGAGTTATGCATGCTTCATTATCTTCAAATAAAATAGTAGGGCTTCCTTTATTGACTAACAGACCGCATGATTCTCGAATATGATGGACCAAAGACCTTAGCCAAACACATTCTCGACTAGATTCATGTAGCGCCAATAACTCAGCATGATTCGAAGAAGTTGCTGCAAGAGTCTGCTTTGTAGACCGCCAAGATATTGCGGTATCACCATATGTGAATACATAACCTGTTTGTGATCTTCCTTTGTGTGGATCAGACCGATATCCTGCATCTGCATAGCCAACTAATTCCACTTTTGAGTCTTTAGAATAAAATAAACCCATATCCATTGTTCCTCGAAGATATCTAAATATTTGTTTCACACCAGTCCAATGTCTTCGAGTTGGAGCAGAACTATGTCTTGCAAAAAGGTTGACAGAAAATGTAATATCAGGACGTGTACAATTGGCAAGATACATTAGTGCACCAATGGCACTAAGATATGGTACTTCAGGACCAAGAAGTTCTTCTCCCTTTTCTCTTGGGCGGAATGGATCCTTATTCTTTTCTAATGATCGTACAACCATGGGTGTACTCACAGGATATGCCTTATCCATAATAAACCGTTTAAGAATCTTTTCAATATACGAAGACTGGTGGACAAAGATTCCAGTAGATAAATGTTCAACTTGAAAACCAAGGCAGAGTTTTGTTTTACCCAAGTCCTTCATTTCAAACTCCTTTTTCAAATATTCAATCGTCTCATTAAGTTCATCTGGGGTTCCAATGATGTTTAAATCATCAACATATACTGCAATGATAGTAAACCCCAATTTTGTCCTTTTAATAAAAACACATGGACATATTACATTATTGGTATATCCATCTTTCAAAAGATATTCACTGAGACGATTGTACCACATACGACCCGACTGTTTCAATCCGTATAATGATCTCTGTAATTTAATTGAGTAAATCTCTCGGGGTCTTGAACTATATGCTTCAGGCATTTTAACCCATCAGGGATTTTCATGTAAATGTCACTATCGAGTGATCCATACAAGTAGGCAGTTACAACATCCATTAAATTCATTCGGAGCCCTTCTAGAATTGATAAACTTATTAAAAATCTGAATGTTGTTGCATCCATTACCGGGGAATAAGTTTCTCGTAATCGATTCCCGGTCTTTGTGAGAAACCTTGAGCAACAAGGCGTGCCTTGTATCTCACAATTTCATTTTTCTCATTTCTTTTACGCACAAATACCCATCTATATCCGACGGGTTTTATACCTGCAGGTGTTTGGACAATAGGTCCAAAAACTTGGCGTTTTTCAAGTGATTTCAGTTCAGCTTCAATAGCTTCTTTCCATTTTGGCCAATCATTTCTTCTTTTACATTCATAGATCGATCTAGGTTCATGATCCTCGATTTCCTCAGAAATGTCAAGTGCAGCTGCATATGAAAATATATCATCCATGACAATTTCTTTTCTATTCCACCTCTTTCCTGAAATGACATAATTTATCGAGATCTCTTCATTGTCAACAATTTCAGGTGTTTGATCATCTTTGGAAGACGTTTCTTCAGTGATCATCAATTCTACGATGTCATTTGATGTTCCAGCTTTATTATCAAGTCTCCTTATTTTTCTTGGAGTTTTATCCTTGGATCCAATAGGTCTTCCACGCTTCTGGCGTGCTTTAGACTCATTTGCTAGCATGATTTTATTATCTTCTTCAGGAAGTTTAATCTTACAAGGAACATTAACAGCTGGTATATGTGACTTTGTCACATTTTTGACATCAGTAAATGCATCAGGCAATCTATTTGTGACTTCTTGTAGGTGGATAATCTTTTGAACTTCAAGTTCACATTGATTTGTACGAGGATCATAATGAGACAGGGACACTGCATTCCACAAAATTTCTTGCTTTTCTTTTTCAAATTTTGTCTTATCTCCCCCTAATGCAGGAAAATTGTCTCATCAAATTGACAATCGCAAATCTTGCCGTGAATAAATCACCAGTCTTGGGCTCCAAATATTTAATAATTGAGGGAGAATCAAATCCAATATATACCCCTAATCTTCTTTGGGGTCCCATTTTTGTTCGTTGGGGAGGGGATATTGGAACATAAACAGCACACCCAAAAATTTTCAAGTGAGAGATATTTGGTTCTTGACTATTTACCAGTTGCAGTGGGGAATATTTATGATAAGAAGTCGGTCTTAATCGAACTAAAGAAGCCGCATGTAATATTGCATGTCCCCAGGCAGTAGTTGGTAAATTTGTTCTCATAAGTAATGGTCTCGCAATTAGTTGTAGCCTTTTAATGAAAGACTCGGCAAGACCATTTTGAGTGCGTGTGTGGGCAACAGAA
Source organism: Apium graveolens (assembly GCF_009905375.1). NCBI lineage: Eukaryota > Viridiplantae > Streptophyta > Magnoliopsida > Apiales > Apiaceae > Apium > Apium graveolens. Next base: position 4,020 of record NW_027421562.1, read on the forward strand.
TGCTCCACTTCAATCCCAATAGACATACAATAATCTTTAAAAGATTGGGATGTAAATTCTCCTGCATTGTCCAATCGTATTTTCTTTATATTATAATCAGGAAATTGTGCTCGTAATCGAATTATTTGAGCAAGGAGTCGTGCAAAAGCAACATTACGAGTGGACAATAAACTAACATGTGACCATCTTGTTAATGCATCAATGAGTACCATAAAGTACTGAAATGGCCCACTAGATGGGGTAATTGGTCCACATATATCTCCTTGAATTCGCTCCAAAAATTTTGGGCATTCGATTGCAACTTTCACAAGGGATGGTTTTGTTATCAATTTTCCTTCAAAACAAGCAACACATGAAAATCTTTGGACAATGGAACAATTTTGTTTTTGAGTGGATGTCCATTTGAATTTTCAATAATTCTTCGCATCATTGTTGAACCCGGATGGCCTAAACGATCATGCCATATAATAAAATTTGTCGGGTCAACATATCTTGTATTAATAGTCATGTGTGACTCAACTGGATTTATGAAAGTATAATATAATCCAGAATTATATGATGGGAGTTTTTCTATCACATGTTTCCTCCCTGAGATAGTAGTCGTGATACACAAATATTCACTTTCAAGTTCATTTGTTGTCTCAATATGATAGCCATTGTGACGTATATCTTTAAAACTCAAAAGATTTCTTTTTGATCGGGTGGAGAATAGTGCATTTTAAATCAACAAACATGTACCATTAGGTAGCACTATACTTGCTCTTCCGGAGCCTTCAATTATATTTGATGCACCCGATATTGTATTTACATTAGCTTTGGCTAATGTTAGATGCGAAAAATATTTTTTATCTTTTAAAATTGTATGTGTGGTTGCACTATCTGCCAAACAAAAAGATTCCTCATCTTTTATAGCACATGATGAGAGGTTGCTGGCCATATTTCTTCACGAAAAATAAAATAAAATTAGAAGTAGAGGTAAAACATCTCAAGTACTTCATTAAAGAAAATTACATAAGCAACTGATAAGGATGATTATCATAGTTCAAAAATTAAGTACTAACAATCCAAAATAAATAAGGAAAACATTCAGCAAGCAAGTAAGGCCTTTCTTAATTATTCTTAGGCTCATCACCACCAAATTTAGGCATATTCACATCGACATCTTCAAAGAAATCACCAACTTCCATGTGAGTAAAGGCCGAAGGATCAACTTGGCCATCACTTCCAAGATGTGCTTCAAGATGAGCAATCCCCAAAGGATCATTCTGTTTGGTGAAATTAGTTTCAACATTTTTCAAAGATGCTTGATATAGGTCAGCAAAGTGCTTGGAGGTACGACATGTACTTCTCCAATGACCTTTCATTCCACAACGGCTACAAGTACTTTCACCCTTTTTAACCATCGTACTTCCCTCGGGTTTCTCCTCATTTGTTTTCTATTTTTGATAGTAAGGCTTCCTTTTAAAGTGGGGGCGATTTTGTTGATTTCGGCCTCGACCACGCCAAAATCCATGACCACGGGCACGCCCACGTCCACGTCCATATCCATGCCCACGTCCACGTCCAAATGATTTATTATCTCTATATTCATTATTAGTCACCGCATTCACTTCAGGGAATGGTGTTGAGCCAGTGGGACGTGCTTGATGATTTTTTCAGCAAAAGTTCATTATTTTGTTCAGCAAGAAGCAACACAGAAATAAGCTCAGAATATTTCGTGAATCCACGTTCACGATATTGTTGTTACAAGAGCATATTATTGGCATGGAAAGTGGAATATGTTTTCTCCAACATATCTTTATCGGTGATATTCTCGCCATATAATTTCAATTGAGATGTAATTTTGAACATGGCAGAGTTATACTCGCTCACACTTTTATAATCTTGCAATCGCAAGTGTAGCCAATCATAGCGAGCTTTAGGAAGTATCACCGTTTTCTGGTGATCATATCTTTCTTTGAGATCTTTCCAAAGAGTTGATGGATCTTTAATAGTCAGATATTCAGTTTCAAGCCTTCATCAAGGTGATGGCGAAGAAATATCATGGCCTTTGCCTTGTCTTGTTCAGAGGTCTTATTTCCCTCTTTTATGGTGTCACCGAGACCCATTGCACTAAGATGGATTTCAGCATCAAGAATCCATGTCAAATAATTTTTGCCGGTGACATCAAGTGCGTTAAACTCAAGTTTCGTAAGATTCGACATTTTCACTAAAAATAAACAAAACTCGAATCAACATCAATATTTATGCACATAAATATAATGCAATGCGATAATTTTTTATGACAAGATAACAAATAATTTGCGAAAGAAACAGATTATCACTTATCAAATATACTCACTTAAACAAATATAATATATTACACATAATGATGCATTTAATCAACAAGTTTAATAGAACATGATTTTAGTTAAGTCTCAGAGACTAAAATATATGCTATTCATTGATAACAACCCATCTTAGTTAACATGACAATTATTAACACGCATGCACAAGTAAAACAAATATAAATTACTGCTACATCAACTCTTAGTCACGGAAATAGATTATAAAAGCTGCAGGAGACAAGGCATAGCCTAGCTTTTAGTTTTTAACTATTCGTGCAAAGTGCAAATCTCCCTAAATTTGTACAACATTCAGATTATAGCATAAAAATATCAAGCCACTTAAGTAATTTGCAAGGGATAACATAAGAACTAATACAAATAATTCATGAAGCAGAAAACAAGTGAAGTGATTTTAATTTTACTTACGCAAATGTTCAACTAAGCAGGCATGAAAATCAGGTCAAGCAATTAGCATAAATGATTAGTACAGAATATTATACAGGCATCCACTTATATATTTAACCACCCGTAAAGTGTAATACGTGAACATGACAAATATGAACTAAAAGAATAGACTAGCATGTTATGGATCTAGTTTTACTAACATGCAATCATGCCTGCGGTAATATATTCATTTAACAATTAAAACATGGGCATACCTTTTGTAGAGACAGGAAGTAATGATCACCCAGCTAGTACTAGTACTTGTGTTGACAAGAAACTCGTGTAAACTCGTAAACCAACTTCTCCTTCTGGTGCACCCACAGATCTTATTAGCTTTCGTGCTGATAACGTGTTACAAACTAATATAGAATATATTATATAGAGAGCATTACAAGAACAAAATTACTAAGAGAATAGAGAAGATTTTCATTTCATATCTCAATCACATATCTTACAATGGTTTATATAGGGCTAGAGTTTGTAGGTTACAAGTAGCATGAAAAGCCAAAGGGTGTAAAATGAAAAGCCAAAGGGTGTGAGAATTAATGGGGTAAGTTGTAAGGTTAAAAGTCATTCAAATATATAACAGAATTAAAGTTATATCATCATCCTATAGAACTTACAAAAGATATTATGAAATCATTATAGTACATTCACTTCTATTTAAGACAATACAACAACTCAACCCATGTATTATGTTAGCCCAACAGATTCAAATTATCTGTGTCCTATGTACATATGGCTTATGAGTACTTAACGGAATTAAAGAGATATCTCTGTGTATAGTTTCATAATTATATGATGAAGTGTTTCCAAATTTTCCATGAAGGAGTCATGTTTTATGTAATTATGTTATCATTTATAGACATGAACCTAAGAAATATTTTTCTTTTATTTTTTGTTAAATCTGACCTAAGAACTAGATTGAGGTGTAAAATATATATCATATGGAGAATAAAAGCAAGTTATACTATTAGTACCATTTGCACTTCTATTAATAATATATACAAAGTGAACTAGCATAAGTTATAATATTGGTATTATTTGCACTTCTACTAATAACATATGATGTTCAAGTGTACAAAGTGACCTTGCCTCTAATATATGTTAACTGGGGTGGGTTGCTTGATCAAGAAAATTTTTTTAATCAGGTACTAAGATAATTCTAAAGAAGACAGTACAACAACTCAACCCAGTGCAGCAGATTAAGAACATTTGTGTCCTATGTACATATGATTTGGTAAGTACATAAGGAAATTAAAGAGATATCAATGTGTGTAGTTTCATAAATATACAATGAAGTGTTTAGTACTGTTCAATGAATGAATCTTGTTTTATGTAAGACATGACCAAAGTATTATTATTATTATTATTATTTTTTTAAATCTGACCTAAGAATTAGATTGAGATGTAAGGTATTTATTTTATCAAGAATAAAAGCTAGCGAATATATGAAGTTATACTATTGGTATCATTTACACTTCTATTAAAAATATAGATAAAGTTACCTCGCCGAATTTATAATAATGGTAGCTTTTGCATTTCTATTGAATATATATGGTGTTCTTATATATGTTAACTGAAGTGCAATAAAATATATAAAAAACATTGTTGTAAAAATTATCAACTCGGCCTAGGGACTCATTTTGGACCCCTCGACCAACCCAAGTTCCGAGTACTCGGGTAGAAAATTGATTATACTAAAACTCGGTCAAAACTCGGTTCGACTCCGAGTAATTGAAGTCAAGACTCTTAAGCTGGCTGAATGCTTGAAATATTAATCATTGCTTCTTCTGTAATCTATACACTCTTTACTTTACTCGTTATTTTTTTCTTTAATCTCTTTTTTTTAGAAATTAAAAATCAAATATTTAATATCTTGATTCATGATTGAAGCCCTCACCAAATCAAAGATTCAATATTTTAATTGGTATTTGAAAATATATAAGTCAATATCTCCTCGTAATGTATATTAACTACTTATGAATTCCTTAGTTGGTACTAGTGTTGCATTTTTAACTTTGAATCTTGATGTTTATGACTGTATTTGTATTGGACCCTTTAAAATATGATTTAGGTTTTTGTTATATGTGTTATTTGTTGCTCTTATTCTATTTTTTTTGTTTGTGATATACTATATATAATGGAAACACTTACAAATATTAGTTCACCGGTCGCAACAAATTAAAAGTATATAAAAACTATAGATGCAACAAATTCTAGTGGCAAGGTTACTGATGTTGTCGGGAAATGGAACAATGGTCCCTGATAAAATAAATAAAGGAAGGTGTAATTTGTGTGGCAGTGAATTTTATAAAGGTATTAATCTATTGAAACAACATATTGCTGGTATTAGAGAAAATATGGAATCTTGTAATGAAAATACACTTTTGGACTCATATATACAAGACAGCTTTACATGTGACCAAAAGAAAAAAAGAGAATATAAAGAAGCATATTCAAGAATTTGGAGATGAAGTCATAGGATATGATGTAGAGATAATTGATATGGAAGCTATTGCAAAAACCCACATTCACTCAACCTTTGGATGAATCGGACCTTTGGATGAATATACAAGACTAATAGGGCCTAAAGATTCGACTATTGCATTGCATAAAGTGAAGAGACAACATAATATTAATGATGCAATGTTCAAGGAAAGAACCGGTGTACTTAGCTCGTTGGGTGTAAAAATCTGGTGTACCATTTAATACCACTAATAATTATGGATTTCCTAAATTTGCAGAGGGTGTTGGTAGATTTGGCCCGCGATACATGTCACCTAGTAAATATCAGTAAAGGAAGGCCTTATGAAATAATATGAACATGAAGTGTGAATTGTAAACTTCGCACTAGCTTTATATTATCTATTAAAAGTTCAAGTTAATTACACACATGAAGATATATATTTGAATATGTGGATAAGTCTATCAATGAAATTGGAGCAAAAAACACTATTCAAGTAGTTAAGCACAATGATACAAATAACATGTCTACTGCAAAACTATTAAAGGAAAAAAAAACCTATCATATTTTGGATATCTTGTACAACTCATACTTTGAATCTTATTCTCGAACGAATATGTATTTATCACTATACTTTTAGACTATTCCACGTTTTATGAGCAAATTTTGCTGCAACATTTTAAATTGTTTCAGCTTATGACATATATTAGTTTTTTACATTTTTTGCGTACACTATTAAGCAGATTTAATGCAGTTTCTGCTACAATTTTTCAACAGTTTTGTACATGTTTTTGCTGCAGTTTTTTAGATTTTTCAGCAGATTTTAAATGTATTTATACGACAGTTTTTAGTAGATTTTAACTGTTTTCAGCTAATATTTTTAACAGATTTTTACATGTTTATGCTGCAATTTTCTGTTATTTTAGTAGGATTTAAATGTATTTATACAACAATTTTTCGGTAGATTTTAACAGCTTTCTCTTGCTGTTTTCAGCATATTTTTACATGTTCATGCTCTAAATATTTATTTATAGCATATATTACAGATATTACATGAACATATATTTTTTTCTCTTATTCTTCGGGTAGAACTCAAAATTTCAAGGAATAATTGAAGGAATAAATGCACTCACCATTTTTATTTATGCAGGTCACAAGACGTAACCTTTAATGAGAAAATGTACCTTTACCGTATTTTTTTGAAATTTTTATTAGTTGCTTGCTGGACTAATTACGGATATGAAATACCATATTTACAAATTATGGCACTGAGCATATCATTTTTAACTTCAAGCTCATCAGGATGTCACTACAAGAAAAAAGTCCATAAACATCGCTTTTTGGCTGATGTCTATGCTGTTTCCCAACCGATGTTGATGTCGGTGATGTCTATTCTAGACATCGGTGAATACCCGATATCTATACTCGATTAGACATCGATTTTAGTTAAAAAATAGATGTCTATGTGTTGATTATTTACATAAAATGCTATAAATAAATTATTTAATAACTAAATTACACCTAATTAAACATGTTAAACATATCATGAGCTATGTTTTTTTATCATAAAACATCGATTTTAGTGAAAAACACTGATGTCTATGTGATGATTTTTTACCAAAAATGCTATAACAAAATTATTTAATAACTAAATTTCACCTATTAAAATATATTAAACATATATTGAGCTATGTTTTTTGTCACAAAACATCGATAATTGTGACAGAGGTGATGTAAAATGACATATTAAACATCTGTTTCTTTAATGAAAGGTGATGTCTAATTCAGCCTAGAGACATCAGTATTTTCTAGAATGAAGTGATGTCTATGTATCATTTAGACTTGAACATCAGTTAACATCAGTTGTTTATTTGAAACTGATGTACATTGTGTTTTTTGACATCAATTTTGTTTGGTTAAAAGTGATGTTTATAATGTTACTTGACATCAGGTTTTTCTTAAACCAAATGATTTCTATGTTTTATTTAGACTTGAACCTGGATTTCTTTGACATCAGTTTTTTACCTTAAAGTGATGTACATTATCTTTTTTGACATCAGCTTTTCTTAATTAAAAGTGATGTGTAAGAAATTTATAGACCAAATTGTGTAAAGTTTTATATCACTAATTGTGTAATTGTTGTCTGAGAACGTCAACCAAAATAGTAAAACATATGATCTGAAATATAAACTATTACATTCTCTTGAAACCAACTGAAGACATTCAGTTTAATGAAAATTGTAAGATAGTTTTCTTACTATCCTGTTGAACACTCTTCAAAATATGAGACACAAATCCTCTCTACACAAGACAGCAAGGGCCCATATAAGTTCCCATTATTTAGATATCTCAACAACTGTAGATGACAAGATGAGCAAGCCGCTTTATCCCAAGCAAGCAAGTATGATCCCCCACTTACTGGACATATGCCATGTGCACGATAAAATCAACCACATGGGTGCTGCATTAACCACCCAAAAAGACATATGTAAAAGAATTTAACAGTCAACTTTGCTCATAAGAGAAACAACTGAACTGCAAATCACAATTAGATGAGAATGGTTGTTTTTCTGTATCCCCATTCATTGTCATACCACGAAACAAGCTTGACAAAGTTATCAATTAATGCAATTCCTGCTTTGGCATCAAAGATGCTTGACCTGAAAAATTTAAGTTCGACCACAAGTAAAGATGGATGCTGCATTTTATATTCATTTCATAATCAATCAAACATCTTGCTGAGAGCCTGCTTAAATACGAACTAGCTTAATATATTATGAAGTTACATGGTTCCAAAGGTAACTTGTAGTAAGGTAGTTCAAAGAACAATTGAGTAAACAACTTCCCTGGTTTCACAATACAGCCCATGCTTAAAAGGTTTGGTCTCACAAATCAAATATGTAGTGCCGAGCCACAAAAATGAAATAAATGAAAGAAAAGACAACCCGCAAGCTCACTTTCTATCACCCACAAAGTCTCATTTTCCATGCTGATTGAATTAAGTATATATACTGGTGAATCATACCACATGTCCTATAGTTCTTAGAGAGAAATTCAGCCGCTGTGGATTTGTGCCTAGTACAAACTCCTGAAATAATCATCAGACATTAATAACATGTAAAGCGAAGACCAGAGCAAATACTGGCCAAAACAAAGAGTATCAGTACCACATTTGTCCAATTGAACTAAAAACTTAACATTTATATACTCTTCAACCAGAGACTGGATGATAGAACTTGCATGATGGTAAGTCTATAGATAAGTATATCAATGCCAATAACATAGAGCATCAGTACCGCGTATGTGGAGTGATTGGTCAAAGCAATAAAATAATAACACAAGTTAAAACATAAATAGAGAAATGGCACCACCAGGCAAGATACAAGTCTTTTCTAGATGCATTGACCAAGGATATTTTGAGTATATCTCGAAGGTGTGATAACTCAGTTGAAGTAAGTAAAATAAAATTCAAACCCTGCAATACAAATTAAAAATGCCAAACTGTGTCACTAAGACATTAACCCCGAAACCTTCTAATATACACCATTACATTTGTTTATATTTGGGTAGAGGGGAGGTAACTTCACACGGAATATTATCAAAGTACTGTGGTGTTTGGTATGCCTGATTGTTACCATAACTTTATTTTGTTTAAAACCATATACACCATAGCTAATGAAACTGGAGCACTGGACTAAAAAGTTATAACATATAAATGTATATATTACACCGAATAACTATGACAATTTATAGATTTTTCATTTCACAACTTGAACCATTATAGATGCAAAATCCAGGTCAGATTCACCCTCGAGTATTGTGGACAGTTCACGGTAAACTCTTTCAGCATCCAGAAGTACACAAAGTCGGCGCATTATTAAAGCACCGCGTCTAGAAATAAAAAAAATCAATGATCCCAAAATAGTGGTACTTACACAAAGGATATCAGCCACTTGCGTACTAACTAGGATAAACTATTCCCCAGTACAAAACACTTTTCCCACAAAAAATACTCATGCCAATACATAAAAACATACCTGAAAAGAACTGATATGTACGGCTAACAAAAATATTGTGAGCATTATATCATTTAACCCATACCTTGAACCAAAGATAGCAACAGGTTTCTCACCAAATAAAAGGGTCTTCTCATCCTTAACTTTGAGTTCATGATGCTTCCAGGAATCATGGACACTGTCATACTTGAACATATATGTCTACGACAAATAATAAACAGCAAACAATAATCAGTTTCACTTTCGCAAAAGCAAACAAGGAAGATCAATCTTAGTTGTTAACTTGCAAAACTAACATCAACTTGTAAGCATACACAGTCAATTTGCAATTGACCGAGATTTGACCAGAACACAATCGTTAAAATTAATGTCTATTATAATCATTCAATCTTGCATTCAAGTTCCGATCCAGCCTTATAACAACGATAACAGTCTATAAGTAACTTGCAAGTTAAAGATAATTTTAACAGTTAGAGTAAACTTGTGTTCAAAGACTTTCAAGTGACAAGGCAATTTATTAGTTTCTACTAAAGTTCCATTATGCAGTTTTATAAGTAAAAATGAAAATCATCCACTCTAGAACATATAGAAACTTACAATAACTATATAGTAACACTGTCATGAGCCTCTCGTACCCGGGCATAGCGCGCATACAAACAACTTAATTTCGATAACTTGTCTATAAAATAAAGGAGATAAATCTATAACAAGCACCAAGCACCAAATCAAAATATTTAAAACCTAATTATATCCGTAATAAAATAATAGATCAGCATTATAACGAGCAAAATTAGATAAACAACACTAAATCAAATCACAAATCACAACTAAAGCAAAAAAATGAGTATTAAAGTTAAAAAATACAATGTAATCAATAGAGATGAAAGGATCGTTAACTTTACACAATTTACAAAAATAAAAAAAACCAAACAAAAATACAAATGAACACCCAAATTACCTAAAGCTTTAAATCTTTTTCTCAGATTAGGTCCTGTATACAACAAGAAAAAAAGTATTAGCAACAAGTTTAGACACTAAATTAATAAAAAAATAAGGGTTTCGAATTAGAAAAAAATCCCAATTTACAAAATTAGGGTTTTAAATTGAAAAATCCTCAACTTTTAAAACCGGTCTTCATGCAGAGAAGACCAGTTCGATTCAAATAGATACAACACTTACCGAAGTAGAGAGGTTAACTGAAAGAGGCTTAACAGATAGATTGAGAGCGAAGAGAGGTTTAGAGAGAGAGGTTCGAGAGATTGTGATGGTGAGATGATGTCCGGAGTTCAGAGAGATTGTGAGGGGAGAGAGGTTCGATCGAGAGAGGTTCGAGAGAGAGAGGTTTGATTTTGTGTCTGAAGATTGATTTGGGGGGACCAAAATTTGGTTAAGGGGGGAGAATTTTGGGATTATGGGGGAATTTAAAATTAAAACTGAATGAAAATTTGACTAAGGGGGGAAAGAAAAGGTGGGCGTGAAATTATTTTTTTTGGTGAATTTTAGACATCGGTTTAATTATAACCGATGTCTACAAAGAACAAAGACATCACGAAAACACGGGGTGATGTCAATACTTCTTTTAACATCAGAGACAAATTTAACCGATGTCTAATGTGTGATGTTTATTGACATTATTCTTGTAGTGTGTGAAAGAAATTGGAGCCCTTTTTAAGGGGGTAAGTAATCATTTATATAAGTTTTACTTGTGCAATAATCATTATTGATTATTAATGTTGTATATTTTATACTCTTATAATATTACACTTGATCTTTTTTGTAGGGCCATATAAAAAAAGGGAATAGATTGGATGCTCAGAGATTGAATAATATGGCCTACGTACAATTTCATACAAAACTTGCAAATAAGAAATCAAGTAAACCTCAAGGATGGATTTTGAAAGGCGAGGATGATGAAGAGCTATGATGATTTAACAATAACATTAGAAGATGATAGTTTAGTGCCACGGGTAGTAAAAGGACATTAGATAATTGCATAAAGAAGATTTTGAGTCTATAGCTAAAGACGATGATGATGTTTTCATTGAAGAAGAGAATATTAATTTGATGAATGGTAAATTGGAAGTATGGAAGCACCAGTGGTCACTGGTCAACATTTTCTTCTTTTTTTTGTAATGTATGATCACTGGTCAATGAACAGTGATTACAGATTAAAAAAATATGACCAAATGTTAGAACTTATTTTTGATTAAACTATAGAAAATTATCAAGCAAATGATTATTTAACTTTAATATGGCTAGTAATATAACAAAAATGATATTTTTTACATAAACTTCAACTTTTAGCACAATTATAATAAAATTTAAAGGAAATATATTTAATATATAAAAAATAATTTCAAAAATCATATACGAGTTGCAACCCGAGTACTCATTCCGAATTGTCCCGAGTTCCGCTTTTTACAATCTTGATAAAAAATGTTAAAGAGCTTTTGTTAGTTTAACCGTAGTAAGGTATATTGTATTTGTACTATAAATAATAATGATCACAAGTATCTACATAGACAGTTAATTTATAACAATATAATTTTGGTTAAAAGATGAAGAAAAGGAATTTTATCTGCTTCTTCTTGAAATAAATAATGGAATAGGACATCCAAGGAATTTTATTCGGTAGATAATGATTAACAAAAATTAGGTTTCAAATTACATTGCCATGTCTTAATTTTACATGTTAAAGAGTAATGAATTTGAACATATTTGCTAGAGACAAACTATTACTGAGTGAGATACATGTCAAATTTTTTTCTTCCACAAAGAAGATATACGATTGTAACTGCAATAACTTCTTACAGAGTTTGATGATTATGCAAACTTCTTCCAAGAGTATTATGTTAGTCGATGGAAAATGAAACGTACTTTGAGAAATGAAAATAGTTAAGAGTTGGTCATGAAAGTAGTCCATTTTATTTGGGCCGTGCTTGCTACTTGGTACATTGGAGAGTATAAATCATTAGCTATAAAAATCAAAATAGCAAGAAGTTTGTGATGAGAAGGCACCAAAGTATAGAAAAATTCGCTAATAATTCCGAATTCATATTAAGTGTACACATGAGAGGTTACTACTTATATACATGTTTCAATTAGTGGTAAATGAATACTTAATTGGAGATGTTGATGATTGTCGTGTTTAACTACTAGTGAACAAAAACAATGAAGAAAGAATGCTTTGATGTAGAGAACAATAAAGATATTTTAAAATTTCACTTAGAAAACTAAAGGTCTTGGCTATAATCTCAAGACCTTACACAAAGAGTGTGCGTCGCAAGACTTTACTTAACATCTTACGGCTTTCACAAGGGGAAACTCAAGGCCTTTATCCATATCTCAAGGACTTGAAATCTGAATGGAAACATAATTTTGACGGCTTTTAGTTGGGCTTGTAACACTTGCATACACCTTATAAATCACTTATAATAGCCCATTTAGATATATACATAACTATGAGGGTTTTATCATATTTTGTGTATACAAGAGATAGCGAAGCTTGATTATAGATTTTAGTAAGGATTGAACGGATTTTATCCAAATCTCAGAAGATTCTTCAAGTTGTATTTTATTTACTCTAAATATTTGCAACTTCAAACGCCTTCTCAAACATAACCCCAACTTTAAATCGTAGACTTGTACCCATATTTCTGTAGTATTCAATGTTAAGTCGCGATATTCTTATCTTGTTGGAGTCTCTCATTAATTAAATGGATGTTGTCAAACGTCGATGGAGGACTATCGATATTAATGCAACTTCAAGCTTAATGTTAATGGAGATCATTCGATAGTTCTCTGAATGTTAATTGCAGTAGAATTGAAATAAATATCAATGTACCAGTTAACGTCCACTTCCCTATGAACCATAAACATTTCTGGGCCGCCAGAGTGCTGCCATCACGTTCGTTACAACTTTAGAATCCGTGAGCCTTTGAAAAATAAGCCTGCCAACCAAACACGATCGCGGTTCATGTAGGTTCCATCTGTTTATCAATACCACACCCTTCTCCCCTCTTCCCTAGATGTGTGAACGCATTCCACCGCCCACTCAATTCATTGATGCTTGGATTGTCATATGACATGACTAGGAAATGACAGACTAGATTCGTGAACTTGAACCTCTCAAATAACCAAAAATCCATAGACAAGACATCATGAGTTTGAATTTGTAGTGATATATAATATGATATTATTTCAATAAATTTGAGACTTTTCTGATTTAATTGGTGTAGGGTTTTAAAATTTTAAAATATGAAACCAAAAAGTGATTTGACCTGAATAAGGAATCTCATTTTTGTCTAAAATAATTTTATTTTTTTCATATGTAGATATTTTTGTATTATTAAAAACAAAATGTACAAATTACATCTTCTAGTTATGAAAATAATCTTCTCTTTGGTAAGGCTAAATATTTAAATTATATCATCACAATAAAAGTGATAAATTATTGCAATAGTTAGAATACGAACTATTTATATTTTACATAATTTTTATCTATTATAACCATAAGCTTAATATGAGATATGAAATTAAAAATTTTAGAATGAAGAATCCATGCATTACACAGCTAAGAAAGTATCAATAAATATGTATAATTTAGGAATTTGATAACTTTTTGATTACATGTTCAAGAAATAAAAAAGGACCGTGGACAATTTACATTCCTTACACTGAATGTATTTGATTTCACTGAGAGACACATTTTGACTAACACAAACATGGTGCCCAACACACATGTAATTGTGTCTCCTATACAGAGGCCTACCATTGATGTGTAGAATATTGGTTACAGAAAATTTAACCAATTTTAATGAATGCAAAAGAAACTCCAACTTTGATAAGAAAATCTGAGAACCAAGTAACGACATAAGATGAACGTAGGCTTCTTCTAGGTTTCCAACACCATATGCCAATTGAAACAAAGGGTTAAATAACTGTGACATGCCGTGTCCTAAGTTCCCCGTCTGTTGAATAATGGGAAAACCCTCATTGAAAGGAACTTCTTGGATCCATAGTTGTCTGCTTACGATGTAAAACACTCCATCTGGGACACCCATAATATTCAGGTGAGTCATCAGAGTTAAAAACCTATCATCCCAATTGACTAAATCAAAGAAACAGGAGAAATCTACTTCATGGAGGACCAATAAAAATGTTTGAGGGCACATTTCAGTTTGCAGGATTTCAATAACATTTATCATACTATTGAAATCGAGACCACTAATGATAGCACTCAAAAGACAAACAGGTAGCAAGTGAAAAATAGCCATTTTTTTTGAGGTTACTTGTGTGCTTCAAAGAGAGGTAGTGTCTCTCAATAAACAAAATTAGGGTTTGAGTGGTGGTCCTAATGTGTGTGTTTCTAAATTTTTTAATTCCAGTATATATAAGATCATACTTAAATTCTATCTATATAAATTCAAAGAATAAAATCATATTTATGAAGATCACTTAAATTTCTATAAATTTAAAGAATCTTATATTGTACAATTTATTATTATTTAGATATTTTCCATATTAATGGTTGTTGAAATCTTAATTCACTACACAATATAAGATTTTAGGAAATTATCAAAATCCTGATTAATACACTTGAATTTTAATTTTTAAATTTTGAAATTTAATTTGAATATTCAATATTTTTACTAATTATGATACTTTAATCTTTTGTCAAAGTATTCGCTAGTTATTTTTTTCAAACAATTCAAAAATTGTTATCCATGCCCAACAAGGGAAGAACGTACCAACTTACCTTAAAAAGATAAAAGCTAGAGGTTTTAGTTCAACATACGTGTATATCATATATTATCATTAATATTATACATGTAAAATGTTAATTTTTTATCGTCACCAATGTGTAATAACACTAAAATGGTTAGAAGAGCTGATGTGATTATTATGCTCTAAAAGGGTTTGGGATATTAAGTATCTAAATATCATTATAGTAGTCTTCATGCAATTATATGCATTAACTAGATACCGTGCTTCAAAGTACTAGAGTTTTTATTTTAATTTCATTCCTGAATATTTCAATTCTGTTTTGGAATATTCCAATATTTATTTTAGTGATTCTAAAAATGATTCGTTCTACAAATCTGTCTAGAATATCTGAATCAAGCGATTCTTAAAGTTTACAAAATTATTTTATTTGGACCATATAGGGTATACCGAGTTAATCAGCTGCTAGAGCCATGTCATTGCGACATTAGTGACATGACACTTTCGTGACAGTGTGATTTGTCACGGCGTATTTTTCTGTTAGCTCTTGGGAGGAACTTTTGGCCATTTGATAATTGTTCAGGAAACGTGGGTGCACCCAAAATTTGATTTTTGATTTAATTTACTGTGACAACCCGGGTCAAGTCCCGAGCATTTTTCGAGTCTCGATTCTGAGTCCGAAATAAACCGAAGCATACTGTCCCGAGTGCAGCCAACTTGGGTAACGACTAGCCCACCACAGGCCCCCAAAAGATCATGATTTGTTGGTGCACATAGTAGTAGTACTTTGCTTTAAAAACTGAACAGAAGTCCCAAATCTCCTCGATGTGGGACTGGGGTGTTACATTTACGGTGACGTTGTATATGCCATACACGTCATCCATTTGTTCGCACGCATTATGTAGCCTATGAGTGTGTGTATTTATATCTTTTCTGATCTCGTTATGAAATATCCTAGCCCCTCGTTATTTTATCCATACTTTATTTTAATATTATTATTTTATTATAAACTATGAAATATTCATTTTAAATTTTCCGTTTTACAAATAGTGTTCCAAATCCGTACAAGGCGTTCGACTCAACAGTAAATTTTTTCTGACGGCTGCTTAGGGGGATTTAGGAATGTGTGATTAAAAGCTACCCCATTTCATTGATTAGAAATTTGGACTTCATAATTATCTAGACTTAATTATTTATTTAGAGATTTCACCATTTATATTATTGGTTTAGAAAATTTGAAGATTTAATATTATTTTAAATATTTTTAGAGTGTTTAATTATTATTTAGAAATATATTATTTATATGTTTACAGGTTTATGGATTATAAGTAATACTTTTTTTTATTTTAAAGAAGGGGGTGTTATAGAGATTTGTAGAACCTGTATAGGTTTAGGGATATTAAGTATCTAAAGATCATTATAGTAGTCTTCAT
>NW_027421563.1:0-34986 GCF_009905375.1 Apium graveolens
AACTTTCCATGCCTCACCTTGTAGAGGTTCTTTTATTGTTATTCTGAGATCTTTTAGTACTCTATATGATATAAGTGTATGTAAAGATCGTCAGAATCCAAATTCGAACACTTTGATTTTTCCCGAAAATCCACCAGATACCGAAAGAATTGTATAAGGTAACAGGATAAAAAGATTTAAATTTGAGGATTATAAGAGAGGATCATAAAAGAATATAATGTATTGAGAAAGGTTAAGGGAACCAAGTAATAAGATCCCGGGTATGATCCCTCAAACGATAAACGAAAATGAAAGTTAAGCGAACCGTATAACAGATCAGCGATCATTAGCCAAGTAATTAGGAGTTAATCAAAGAGGTTAGTGATGATGATGTCATCACACCAACAAGAAGAAGACAAGTGTGGGAAGATGACATAAGAGGATGAACATAACATGACCAAATAGGAAGGATTTGTTGGTTGATTATAAGCCATACAATTTTTACCATGGTAATAATTCAATTAAACAAAACAAAGGAAACAACCAAGCCAACAATTCATAACACAAAATGAGAAGTTGACTTTCCCATTTTAAGAAGAAAGCTCTCGGCCTTCCTTCATTTTCAAGGAGAAAAAAATCAAAATCCAAGATCCAAGCATTGTTAAATCATGAGGTAATTATCCAAGGTTCCTTGTACATAGATATAGATATCCTATGAATCTAAGCTTCAATTTCCTTCATAATCTCTTCCAATAATTCATGGAAGAAGAGAGTGAATAGTGTTTTTCAAGAACTTGAAATTTTGATCTTGTGTTTTTGTTTAGATAAAGCTTTAGTAAGGATTTTCGAAGGTTGTTTCAAGCTCATTAGTTACTCCTACTCTCAAGAAAGGTATAATCTCTTAACCTAGCATTATTATTGAATGTTAAGAGCTTGTTATGAGTAGTAAAGTTCATGAGAGGCATGATTATTGTGTATTTAGAGATTGGTTGGTTTTGTGATGTTTTTGGAGTTGTAAATCTTGATTATTAGTTAATGAACTTAAGTAAGCTCTTAGTTCATGATTGAGAAGTAGTATAAATTGGAAATCTTGAGATGTTGGGACAGTTGTAGTAGTGTATTGATGGAGTTTGGTTGTAATAATGATTTTGGGTTGATTGTGGATTGATTTGGAGTAGTATAAAATTTGGTAATCGTGTAAACATAGCCGTCGTAATGTACGATTACTTTAGACTATTTTTGTCCTTAACATCAGGACCCGTGAACTCACTGTTAGGTTTTGACCATTGCCATTATTAGATATTTCATGTTACGAGCTTCGTTTTGGTATGTGGTTCGCTTGAATCCGATGTACGGTTTAGGAGAAACGACCGTTTAACGGCGTTTCGCGAACAAACCATTACCCCTCGCCTTACTTTGAAACCTTGGTTAAGGCCCTTAATGACTAATTGGAGTATGAAACAATTATGTAAAGTGTATTAGGCAGTGGTAGAGTACTCGCGAAAGAATCGACTTAAAATTCTTAATGGTTAATTTATTAAAAATGGTGGAGCCGAGGGGTACTCGAACGACTTATGTGATTCGTTAAGCGTAGGAGTGACCATAAGCGAACGTTAGGGGTTCAATTGGTTAAAGTCTAGTTTCTTAAGCGACCGGGGTTTAATTCCGACTTATGTTGTTATTCATAGGTTATCGGACCCACTCTAAGCTTAAGTCTATCGGGGACACTCGGGCAAGTTTCTACCCGTTATACTGTTGTTGTGATGTAAATATATGTATATGCATTATCTTGTGATAGATGCATGATGGTTATTAGCAAATCTTGCGATATATTGGAGCATGCTGTATGGTTTATATGCATGTCTGTTTCGTAATCTTGATATCTATCTGTTGATTCCAATGCTTATAATTGCATAATACCTATGCTAGAGATAAGTAGTAGTTGCATATACCCTTATTATAGATTTCAGTAGCTTCGTTTTAAATACATGTACGCCAAAATCGGATATCGATAACGCCTCCGGATTTTGAGTTTGATTACGAAGAACGAAATATAATTATAGTATTTTCTCTGGATTTTACAGGATTTTTACTGTATACTATGATTATCTGTATCAAAAATAGATACTGTACTGGCTATTTATATTACAGAAAATTAGTATCCCATTGGATCATTCCGGATATAAAATAGTATGTTTATTTATAAAACAGATCCAAACGGTGCCGGATTCGGGATAATTATCCAAATCTGTACAATTTGTACTGCGGTCTTGGTCTCTGCGCCTGGTTTACACGTATTACGAGGTGATAATTATAATAGTTTAATAAAAAGATCCCGTTTATCGAAAATACGAGTTTTATTGATTTTACCGAAACGAATATTGTATCGAAAATATTGCGCCGGGACCCGCACAGGACAAACTGTCCGTCGGATCGAAAAAGTCAAACATGGAAAATGCTCAAAATATTGCAATTAGGTTAGGAAGGAGTTCTCGGAAGAGTTTCGGGTTATAAAAATGTAAAACGGGTGAAGTCGGCTGGTTCCCGATTGTATAAAATAGTTTATAATTACTCGGGAAAAAGAATTTATAAAATCCCTAAATCATTTATAAAATCATAATCACATAAAAATGATAGAAAAATATCACAATTACCTATAATTTATTTTGGACTTATAAAAATTAAAATACTCAAATTATATCATTTTTACATATCCAAATACAGATACCACTTCACAGATAATTCCCCCAAAAATTCATATAATAATCACATAATATTTATTTATTAACAAAAAAATTACACGTCATATCCCGGATATTACATTTAATATGGAAATTAATGGAAGCATGAAGATTCTATTGAGGAATGTGGGATTACGTGATATGTAACTTGTACGTGTTGGACAATATGGTCAATGCATTTTTAAACGATTTTAATATTTTTTATGAGAAATATGAGTATATGAGCTTTTAAATATTTCTATAAAATAACTAAAATTATATAAAATCATGGGATTTGTTTTATTATCTCTAGAATACTCCTAGAGACTTTATAAAATGATGGATGAATTTATTTTGGTGATTTGGTATATTTAAATGATTTTAGAATCATTATTTTGATTTTTGAGTAGTAACTTGTAAAATTCGTATAAAATAATCTTTACACTCAAAAATTATATTAAAAATATGAGGAGAAAGGTAATTTAATTTTCTACATGATAAAAATAAAATTTCAATAATTCCAAATTGTTAATCTCCAGTTTTTTATTTAATAAGTTTGATTTTAGGGATTTCTCTAGCATAAATTACTTAAATATAGAAATTTATTTAGCAGCAGATTTACTAAAATACCCCTGGTTGTGTTGAAATCAGACCAGGCCCTTTCCTTCTCATTTTTTGACCCAAACACCATCTCTCTTGATTGCTCTCTTCTCTCTTTGGGTAATCCATTTTCTCCATCATTTTGTTCGATTTCTTTTATTATGGATTCGATTTGAGCCTCTTTCGCCTCTTGTTCTTCGACTTGTATTCATATGTATATATGGTTTGTATGTATTGATTGATTTTGAATAGCCCCACTTCGGGTCGGGTGCGATTATCTGATTTTGGTTTATTTTTGTTGTGATTCTTGGCTCGATTTGTGTTCCTCATTGATTCATATATATGTGTGTGTATTGTTATATGTATTTGTACCAATTTTGAACCCCACCCACTTCGGGTCGGGTTAGGATCCTCTGATTTGTCTCGTTTCTTGATGAAAATACATGGTATATATGAGTTGTATAATCAAACTGGTGGTGTTTTGGTTGGAGACCCGGTTTATGGGCACCACCGGAACGCTGCCGCCGCCGGCGGTGGATGATGATGTATTCACTGAGTCCTAAAATTAAATAAATAATTATTTTATTCATTGTATGCGAAGACTATGAATTTTCAGTTCGTGTTATTGAAAAATCGGTCTCGTTTTATTGAGAAATTTTCGATTAGTAAATTGATTGGTTATTTCGGATGTGGGTTTGATGATGTCTGTGTTGGTGTGTGACTGCAAGATTGTTGATTGATTAGATTGAATTGATTATGGTTGTGTCGACTTGAGATCGACTGGTAACTAATAAAATAGAGGAAATGCTGCCCAATTTTTTATATAAATAAATGATACAACATAATGATTTTAAGTTTTAGAAACAAGAGGCACACTTCTATATTAACATATCGGTTCATATTAAATTGTTTTCGAAAATGGTTTCTTTCCTCAAATTCACTCAACTTAGTTGGTTTTAAACTATATTTAGATAATCCTTATTTGATTTAATTGATCGGTCAAAAAGAGTTAACCGATCAATTTTATCGACTAGGGATCTATTTAAATAGTAATTGATTCCAATTAACTTGAGTTATATTTAAATATGATTTTCTATACTTCACTCTGTTTTATCAAGATAATGTTTTCTTAAAATATTTTGGATTGTGTTCACATAAGACTGACGTGCATGTATGTTATTTGGTATGTGTTACTTGTATAAGTGTTTGAATTGGTATGTGTACGTGAAGTATATATATATATAAAACTCGTACAGATATTTTACGTAAAGCGAATGGGTAGAATAGCATTAGACGTTCAAGATGAACGATGATTGACTATGAGGATACTGAAATAGTGTCTTTATACGTGTAGATTCGGAAAGTGGGAACGCTCGGTTAGGAAAGGAAAAGGCCCTACTAGGTGACGTGATAGTAGGTTCTGTGGTCAAGAAAGGAAGCGAGTAAGGCAAGTAACATTTCAATCCTTGCCTCCTATGTTGTGATTCGATGTTACGATGGAATGCCTACTATCACCCTTTTGATTAGCCTTGTATAATGATACAGCCTGTTTCTTTCCTTTCTTCTGGATTATTATTCCTTATTCCGTTACAAATGCTTTCAAGTTGATAATACCTTGATTTTCTAGAATAATAATTGTTTTGGTATACCCTACCTTGCAATATGAAAAAGTTTATTGAATTGAAACTAAGAATAATTTCAGACTTGAAAGATTCTCAATGATTTCAAAGGTATGGTAAAGATTTTAAAATGAAAAGCATTTTGAAAGTGAAGAATTTATATCCATTTACTTTTTTATAGATTTCCATTAATTGGAAGTGTAAGTGGCCGAGTGACGCCGATCCATTATGAAGACCAGTGAGGGCTAGCACACTATGAAGACCATTGAGGGCTGACATTTGCAAGGATGAATATATAGCCTTTTGGGTACCTATTTCACGTCCAGAGGGGTTGTAAAGTCCGGTATGGGGATTGTATGTGGCTGATCACCCGTGCAGTCCAGAGCATCATACACTCCAGTTGAGTAAAAATGTTTGTGTAAAGAAATATCCAGATGATTGAACTGTTTCTTGAAAATGATATGATTTAATGAAGGAAGAAAGGTTTTGATGAGAAGATCTGTTTTAAAAAGTATTGTTTTGATAAACAAAGTTTTATGAAAGTTTTGAGACATGAAATGTTTTTATAAAGTACTGATGGTAAAATGACTACCTTGAATGAGCTTGATCTTAAACATCTTTTAAGAACCTTGAAACCTTATCCCTTATCTTATTCTGTTAAATAGTTTAGTCTTTTTGTTTAACTTAGTTACTTGGTGAGCTTTTGTTGCTCACTTTGTTATTTATCTAACCATGACAGTTAAGTATGAGGAAGTTGGCCCGGCTTAGGTACGACAGTTAAGAATATCTATAGTGGTCCTCACTGTACTGTTAAAATCTCTATACCAGCTCAGGTAGGGGACACACATAAATAATAGATGGGAGTAAGCTGTGTTGAATTAGATCGTTGTTATCAGTACCTTTGGGTTGTTTTGTGTAATTCTAAACCGGAGTTATGACTCTGGCTATTTATTAAGGTTTGTAATAATTTTATATTGACCGTTAGTAGTTATAACTTGTTTCATACCATAACCTGTTCGAGATCCTTGTGGTGTAAAGGGGGTTATATATTTAATTGCGATAATATGGTTAATCGTGAAAAGTGACTCCCCAATCTAGACCCCGTATTGAGAGGGCGTCACAACAAGTTTGCAATTAACAGACAAATGATTAACACTACCACACTTCACACGGATTTTTCTAGGTGCATATTTATCAGGTGTGTAGTTGTTATGTTTGTTAATCCCTACTTTCCCATTCCTATTTTTTTTTAGATTCTGTTTTAACCTCAATCTTCTTCAATCTGTCATTCAACTTCTTCATTAACAAGTGCCCCACATCGACTCTCTCATTTTCTTTCACTTGACTTGTTATTCCTGGAACAAAGTTCTTGGAAACTGATCCATATTTCTCATTTAACTTAAATAGCTTGACTTTGCTAACTGGTTTTCTGTTACTCGGCGGATATGTTTTTATGTCTTTTGACGGATAATTCTTTTTATCATTCGACGAATAATCTTCATTATCCGTCGAATCCACATCCGTTGAAAGTCCATCTTCCAAGTTAAGATTTAGTTTCTCCTTGCTCTTTTTCCAGGATTCTTCACAGAAAGACTCTATACCTTGAACTTTAGTAATTTGAGCATGGACATCTCTAGATGATTTCCAACCTTTAATTACCTCATGTTCTCGTTCAAGCTGTTTTCTTAAAATCTCCTCTTTCTTTAAGGATTCAGTCAATTCTTCCTTGGCAATTCTACACTCTATTTTCAATTTTTTAAACTCAATAAATTGAGTCTCTAATCCAGCATTTCTCTCACTCAAGAACAAATTAGTATCTTTAATCATGTTGTTTTCCTTAATGAGTGACTTAAGTGTAACATGCAAATTATATAATTCTGTAGACATGTCATTTATAGCTTCATTCCACTCAGATTTAGAAAGATGTGCTAGGTTAGTGGTGATTACCTGATTGCTTGAAGAACTAACCTCTGCCTCATCTGATTTGGCCATTAGGGCTAGGTTGACATATCTTGGTTCCTCATCATCATCTTCCCCATCTGTTGCCCAGTCATTTTCCTGAGTTAAGAAAGCTCTTTCCTTTTTTTTGAGCAATTCAAAATACTCCTTTTTATAGTCAACAGGATCAATTTTCTTTTTCTCATAAATAGGCTTCCAGCATTCATTTGCAAAATGACCACTCAAGCCACATTTGAAACACTTGAATTTGGATTTATCCACCATGTTTCTATTTGGCTTGGCTGCTCCAAAATTCTTCTTGAATTTGAGCTTGACAAATCTTCTTGACAGGAAAGATAGATGTTCATCTATATCTTCCATTTCATCTTGACTAAATTGATCTTCAAGTTCAGCTACTAGCCCTTTTCCTTTGCCTTCACAAACCCTGGAGTTGGTGAAGATTCCACAGCTTCCACCTTCATCTCTTTTCCTCTCTTATGCTCAGCTATATGTATTATAGATCCTCCCTTCCTCCTTCCTTTCTCCATTTTCTCATCTTGTTCTAGCTCAAGTTCATAAGTCTTTAAAATCCCATACAGTCTCTCCAAGGTAAATTCCTTGTAATCTTGTGAGTTTCTGAGAGAGACAGTCATAGGTTTCCATTCTTTTGGTAGAGATCTAAGCAACTTCAGGTTTGAATCTTTTGTTTGATAGACCCTTCCATGCAGTTTTAGTGCATTTAGTAGTTTTTGAAATCTACTAAATATGTCACTTAAAGATTCACTAACTTCACAATGAATCATACTGTTAGGTCACACAACACTATAGAAGGGGGTTGAATATAGTGTTTTGTACAATCAAATCGACTTCAACACAAGTATGTAACAAAGATCAAGTATATTCAAATAAACTCTATTACAATATATTGTTGTTCTCTCTCAGTGATGAATAATATCACTAAGAGATGCTAGGTTACAATGTATAATCTTCTCGATAATGATAACACACATAGTGTAAACCCTAAGTTGTGTTTATATAGTACACAATTATAAGATGTCTTCTAATTGATATGAAATATAATTCTATCTCCTAAAATATATCAATCAGATATCTTCTACAAGTCTTCTAGTCATCTAACTCTTCATGCATATCTTCTTTTATTTTAGTCCAGATCTTCTCCTGTAAATCAGCCACATTCCTTATCTGAAGTCTTCCCGCACTTAACTCCTGATATATATCTTCTGACACCTTAAGTTATGATATTAAGTTCTGACTTCAGTAAGTTCTGATTTCCAGTAAGTTCTGATATGTCCTAGTGTTAAGTTCTGAAAACTAAACACAAAGCAGATTAGACATGACATCTCAATTATATCTAACAATCTCCCCCAACTTGTAAATTATGAAAAATTACAAGTTAATATATTTGATGATGTCAAAAACATTTAAGTACAAATACAATGAGAGTTTAATAAGACAACTAACTACAACTTACAGTCCTTGTAGCTTTTAACCAATCTCACTGAGTCAATCTGAATTCAAAGTGATTCTTGACAAAGTTTGATATCAGCTTTTCTTCTTTATTCCTCAGGACTTGAGCTATTGTAGCTTTGACTTGCTTCAATTCTTCACCCTGACTTCCAATCTGGTAGATTGCAGTCCTTAGTGCTGAGATGTGATTTCTTTCCAAACCATCACCAAGTCTGATCACCCTTGGATGAGAAGAGTCTTCATTATAGCACAAACATTTCTCTTTCAGAATCACTTCAAGTTTGGCAGAATCCTTCGTCATTGAAATTTCACTTCCATCATCTTCAACTATGTTTGGAATGAATTCTGTAACCCTTGAAACAGAAATTCTTGCTTTATCTCATATGGTCTTTATTATGAAATTTGACCATCTCCTGGTAATCTCAGACTTTATCTCTAAAAAATAATGAAAGAATTGAAGTTCTTTTAGAGATTTGTTCTACACATCTGATTCTGACATTTGATATGTTTCTTCCATCTTCAAGAAATAGAATCAGATTTTCTTTGACATTATGTTTATCATGAGCATCCAGTACCACTTGAACATATATAACCTTATCAAGGTATTCTGTGTAACATCTTCAAGAGGTTTGTCAGTCAATAGAAATGGATCTCTTGATTTTGCTTCAACTCCTAGTCCAGCTCTATCTCTTGTCTTGATTTTTGCTTCTTCAGAACCTAGTCCGCTCTATCTCTTGCTTCTCTGGCTTTCAATCCCACATCATGAATCAGATAGCAGCTGGCTTTTCTTAGATCTGATGGATTAACATTATTTCATAGGGATGTTTCTCTATCAGTAAATGTCAATTTATTCAAATTCAAATGAGAGCCCTGTCAGAGGTTGCATGTTGATGACTTGATCAGAATTTGTTGTTTTCTTTATAGCTTGTTGTTATCTTCATTCTGACAACTAGCTGTGTCAGAGGTTGTTTTAGATTCTTCAGTTATCTTCCTTCTCTTCAGAGTTTGAACAGTTTCATCTACTATAGCAGCATCATCAAATACTTGAATCAGTTTGCATACAGGCTTCATCAGGATTTGAGGAATCTTCATCTCCTGTGGCTTTGTTGGTTCATCAATTTTTCCTTTCCCCTTTATCTTTGGGATCAATCTGTGATCTTGTCTTGGACTTTGAAGCCTCAGAATTTGAATTTTCCTTGATCACAATGCCTTTTACCTTAGGCCTTGGAGGTTTCGTAGCATCAGAAGCTTTAAACTTTTGATTTGTCTTGTCACCTGCAAATCTAGCTTCTTCCTCCTTTAAAGTCTCTAAATCCATTCCAGGATTATGCTTGAGAAATAATCTTCTAGCAATCTCTTCATCAAGTGTCTTAATTTTAGGATCTTTGTAGTAGACAGTAGTCTGCTTTCCCTTTAGCTTCAGAGTTTGCAAGAACTTCTGAGATGAAAGAAATATGTCCTAAGTCCAATCATGTATTAGGATTTAGGAATAACTTTTATGTAATCTGTTTTGATTTCATTGATATTAATAAAGACTTGTTTTGTTTTTATTACGGGCTTTATCTATTTAAGTGTTTAAATAAGATATACCATAGTTTAGAGTAAAGCTTTTTATGGATTATGATGAGATCATAATAGTGAGACCAAAAAAGATGATAACTCTAAACTTAAATAGTTCCTGGTCATAGGATTACTAACTGGTAATTAATAATCCGCAAAGATCGGTACATACTATGTTTGCTTCATTATGAAGGATGTCTGTTCTCATAGACATTTGTGTGGTGACACTATAGCTAGTATGTAGGTGCTTATTGTAACACCCCCAAATCCGGGGTCGGGGATCCGGGTTGTCACGAGTTCCATTTCCCTTAACAACACCCAATCTTAATAAATAATCAACTACTCTGTACTGTGACCCCACAATAAACACACACACCACAAGTTATAGTCTCAGAGATGAATATCCAAAAATAATCACAAGTCGTTTTATTCCACAATTATATGCCAATACACCTTAAACAGGTTTCTGAATAAATTTACATTTCTTTGCCATTATTACAATTCATAAATATACATAATCTGATACATCAAAAGTTGAAAGCCTAGCCTATTGGTAGTTCCTACCTCAGCTATGGCGGCATCAGTGCTTCTAGAAAACTGCGGAACGTCTCCTAACCTCTTGCGAATCGGGAGCTTGGTCCGGTTCATCTTGTCTATCTGATGTTGTGTGATGAAAGAAGAAAGCAAGGGTGAGCAGCAAGCCCACCAAAATAATATGTATAATGATTAACAATATATGAGCCTTCTCATAGTACTCATGAAAGTCTTGGTCAAAAGAAATGAACCAAGTTGATATCTTAATGCGATGAAGTCGCAAAATATTCAGTATATATATATACATATATACTTTTCAAATATTGGAAGTCCTCTTCCATGCACAATATACACAAAGTCCCAGTGTATAACTGTATAAAAAAATATCGTTGCAAGGTGATCTCATATATCTAACCTTGTCTCAACGTTTTTCTGAAAATCTTTGTCATTCATAAGACAATTATTAATTAGATATAAGTTTAAAAGATGAAGTTACAAGATACCCCAATATACTTATATCTTTCCCAAATACTACTTGAACTACCACCGTTCAAGTTATAATTAGCTTCAAAAGTTCATCACATAGATGAGACTATAAGGCAAGATTTGAATAGATTAAATCTTTAAAATATTATCAAAATAAAATGAAGTTACGAGATACTTCATTTGATGTAAACATCATTTTGAAAACTTGACCCTGCCAACACTCAACAATCGCCCAACCGTAGCCTTTCTATCGAAGTGCTCTGGGTAGTGTTGCAGAAATTATCCAATTGGATGATGAACTCATTACGGGAGTTTGCCGCGCCAGGAAGACCACTTACGATGATCAGTCGTAGTAGTACAACCCCACCATTTTCTACATGTAGAGGAGAACCTGTCGGATTTACTTGTCAACCGAACACTGAACTCCTAAGGAATGGACCGCCTTAGCGGAACTTCCAGGCCATTTGGGCCAATATAATAAGGCTGGGCCGGCGCTACTCGGCCACTTACGCCACTCCTAGTTCAGATGAAATCCATGACTCTGAAACGTAAAGCTTGTCCCCACTTTCCCCAAGTAGAAACTTGTTGATACGGCTCCACCAAGAAGTCGTATCTATTTGGAAAGGAGAACTCACCGATATTTCCCAGGCGATGCCTGTTAATGGATTAACTTGTTCCAAGAATTTTACTTCCCGAGTGTTGGGTAAGTAATCAATTCATTTATCAAAACAGCAACCTTGTTGCGAATATAAAACACACCACAGAGCCGGATCCCTCAGGTTTTGAGCGAGTATTTAAATCCCCTTCGAAAGGAGGATCTTAAAAAAATGAGTTTTGGGATCCGCTCTAACTTTTAAAAAAATCATTTTGAAGACTCGCAAAAATTTTTAAGAATGTTTGGAGTGAAGCTGATTTAATGAAGTAAATCAGTCCCCAGAATATTTAGAAAATGTCTGAATATTATTATTTAAATAATATTCCCATAAAGAATAATCTTTATAAAATAATTGAAGTAGAAGTATTAAAACTTATACTTGAAATGAATAGCAAATAATCAAAGATATACTTATACGAAAGTAATATCTTTATTTGAATAATCAAAAGTAAGTTTGATTATCGACACCTTATTCTTTAATACAATAAAGAATATTATTAAGTAATAAGCGGAGTCATAATACCTCGAATGAATACTATAAATAATATTCATAAAATAAAGGAGTCATACATCCTCAAATGAATATCCAAGTAATATTCAATAATATATAAACTGAGTCATAAGCCCTCGAATGAATATTCAAATAATATTCAAATAATAAAATAAACTGAGTCATAAGCCCTCGAATGAATACTCAAATTAATATTCAATTAAGTAAAATAAAGGTATCGAATAAACCTTATTCGATCCATAGTTTTAAAAACTATATCCATATATATAATATATATATATATATACTCGGGAACATCGACTCCCGGTTTAGAAATATGTTCACCTTTTATCCCCTATACTAAGGGTATACGCAACTACTTGCTTATTTCTAGCATAGGTATTATGCAACTATAAGCATTGAAATCAACAGATAGATAACCAGATTACGAAACAGACATGCATATATACCATATCAGCATGCTCCAATATATCGCAAAATTTGCTAATAACAATCATGCACTATCACAAGATAATGCATATACATATATTTACATCACAACAACAGTATATCGGGTAGAAAACTTGCCTGAGCGACTGGGGGTTACGAATGGCTCGGGACGAGTCTGGTAACCTATAAACAACAAGTAAGTTGGAATTAAACCAAAGTCACTTGTAAATCTATACTCTAACCAACTCAGACTCTAACGCTCGTTTTGCGCTTACTGATTCTCTTAAGTCACTCGAGTACCCTCGGCTCCACCATTTTTAATAATTTAACCTTTACGAGTTTTAAGGCGATTCCTTCGCGAGTGTCTTACCAACTGCCTAACACACTTACCATAAATGTTTCATGCATTAATTAACCCTTTTTGGTCTTTAACCTATGTTTCAAAGTAAGGCGAGGGGAAAAGTTTCGTTCGCGAAACGCCGTTACTTGAAACGGTCGTTTCTCCTAAACCGTGCATCGGAATCGAACGAACTACATATCAAAACGAAGCTCGTAACATGAGCTATCTAAACATGGCAGTGGTCATAATCTAGCAGGGGGTTCTCGGGTCCTAATGTTATGCACAAAAACAGTCCAAAGAAAATCGGACGTTACGACGGCTATGTTTACGCGATTACCAATGTTTAAACTACTCCAATTAACCACCAACCAACTCATAACCATCAATACAACAAACTTCACCTAAACCATACCACATCAGTCCATAATCTCCAAGGTTTTCAACTCAAACAACCACAATCAAGACCTATGAACTATAATCAAGCTTCAATTACCAAAACACTTCCAAATCAAACCAAACTACTAATAATCACAATCCATGCTTCTCATTTCACAACACCAACCATTAAACTTACTAACAAATAAAGTAAAGGCTAGGGTTTGAAGTTTATACCTTCCTTGGGAGGTGTTAAGTTGCTAGGAAGCCTTAGGGAGCCTCCTACAAGCTTGATCTTTCCAAAGAAATCAAGAACACAAAGTTAGGCTTTGAAGTTTCTAAAAGTCCGATTTAAAGAACTGTAAAAATGAGGGTCTTACCATGATTATTTGGACGAGACTTGTGAACAAGAGTTGTAGGCCATCTCAATACCTTTCCAATGAGCTATAGAACACAATATTTGAGTGAGAAATGAAGGAGATACAGCAGTTTTAGTGTTCTGGTTCTGTTTTGGCCGAGAGCATGAAGAACAATGCCTTGGTTTCTTTTTGATTTTGATGAAAAATGATTTGCTTGGCTTGGTTGGTTTGATTTTTGTGTTTGTTTTAGTAAATTACCTAGTTGCCCTTGATTTTGTGTGGTTAAAAAGCCACCACATCTCCTTCCTTCCCATGTCATGCTTGTGTCATCCTCATGATGTCATCCTCCCCTCCTTGTCCTCTTCTCATTGGTTGGGTGACATCATCCTCTCTAATCCCTTTGATTAACTTCCTAATTGTTTGCCTAATGACCGCTGATCTGTTATACGGTTCGCTTAACTTTCGTTTTCGTTTATCGTTTGAAGGATCATACCCGGGATCTTATTACTTAGGTTCCCTTAACCTTTCTCAATATATTATATTCCTTTTATGATCCTCTCCTATAATCCTTTAATTTAAATCCTTTTTATCCTGTTACCTTTTTCTCAAATCTTTCCGTATCTAGTGTATTTCCGGGAAAAATCAAAGTGTTCGGATTTGGATTCTGACGATCTTTACATACACTTATATCCCATATAAAGTACTAATAAAATCTCAGAATATCCATATCAGAACCCCTACATAGTGTGGCATGAAAAGTTTTCTCATTCAGCAAAAACACTATTCATAAGGGTTTCAAAAATTTCCCAAAAATTGGGGTTATTACAGTCTCCCCTCCTTAAAAGGATTCCGTCCCGGAATCAGATAGAAAATGAATAGGGATACTCTCTTAGCATTGCACTTTCTAACTCTCGAGTAAATTTTCCCACATTGTGGTTCTACCATCAAACTCTTACTAGTTTGATAACCCTTCTCCTAAGCACTCGTTCCTTTTTACTCTATACCCTTCCTGGTTGCTCCATATAGGTTACGTCTGGTTGCATGTCTATGCGCTCATATGCCCCTATTTGTCTGGCATCCGAATTACACTTCCTTAACATTGATACGTGGAACACGTTATGAACTTGCTACAGGTTCGGGGGTAGGGCTAGCTCATATGCTAACTTCCCAAACGTCTTAATATATCCAAGGGTCCAACAAATTGTAGACTTAGCTTTCCTTTCTTTCCGAACCTCATCAATCCTTTTCAAGGGTTTCCAAGGGGATACCTATAACATTACTAGGCCCCCTATTTCATACTCTTTGTCCTTTGTCAAATCAGCATACTCTTATGTCCATCTTGGGTACTACCAGCCGTCCTCTGATTAGATCTATTATATCCTGGTCCTTTGGACTACTGCGGGTCCGAGCATCTTGCGCTCTACAACTTCATCCTAACATAAGGGAGATCGACATTATCTTCCCTCAAGGATCTCATAAGACACCTCGATAATGACATATGATCTATTGTCGTATAGAACTAATCCGCGTTAAGTGATCATTCCAAATTTTTTCAAGTCTATTGCACAGACTCTCATTATAGCTTTAGCATTAGAGCTTTTGCTTCTCAATACCCATTCTTTTCGTTCGTAATCGCTACTACCTTCCGTTCCTAATATTATACTGGTTATACTTTTGCTCGTTAGCGTTCTATAACCTTTTAATAACCACGTCAACCTTAGTATTACGAATGTGTTCCCATTCCGAATACTACCACCACTTTATACTCCTTTTTCAGCTGTTTCTATTTTCGAAATTTGATCATCATATAGAAGTAAAGAATTTGTTGAGAGATCACTATGATCATGAACACTTGTTATATCGCATAGTTAGTACAGAAGGTGGCCAGCCTTTAGTACTTGACAAGCAATTAAACAATAGTTGGTATCCTACTAGGCTTCTATCACACAGATAGATAGTCATTCGGCAATACCTCCCCTTCTGGAAGGGTTGTTCTTCTCAACTTACATGAAATGAAAAGAAGAGAAAAGAACGAACTGAAGAGAATTGTATATATAAAAAAATATACTGCCACAAAATATCTGGCTTGGAACCTACCTCTGAACTATAGAGGTTTGTCATAGGAGAACAAAACATATACGTATTTATATCAGCATCAAGTATTATAGCATCGTATTTCCCATGCCTAAATATTTCTATTCCGTCCATCATTCTATGGACCCATGCTCTTCCTCGAGCTTATACACAATCACCTTTGAAACTCCCTCGATCGAAAATCGAATGGGATCTCATTTTAGATCACCGTTACTAGATTCTATGCTTGCACCGCAACCTTCCTCGTATAATAATACGACTCTCTATTGATAAGAAAGAATAATATTCAATAGGTAGATACTCTACTTAATTAGTCTATCAATGATAACTTATACACTACCACGACCCGATTAGTGGTACTCAATCTCAACACCATTCCAATACAACTCTCACGGTTGTAATCAGCTCATTACTCGCAGAATCATTGCTGCCTTACTATGGTCCACCACTGACCCACTGTAGTCATTCATTTCCATGAAGTCTTAATAGCTAACCATACGGAGTCCATACATCTCGTATCAATCTTCTAAGGAGGTAACATAATCACCATTCATGATT
Source organism: Apium graveolens (assembly GCF_009905375.1). Taxonomy (NCBI): domain Eukaryota; kingdom Viridiplantae; phylum Streptophyta; class Magnoliopsida; order Apiales; family Apiaceae; genus Apium; species Apium graveolens. Next base: position 16,246 of record NW_027421563.1, read on the forward strand.
CATGAAGAACACTCCTGATCCTGACATACTACATGACATGAAGCAGATAAAATTGCAGAAGAGTTTCAATCAAAGCAACGATAGCAGGTTAATACCATTCTTAATCATATGCCTTAAATAGAAGACTTAACTCAAGGTTCGTCTAGTCCTTTTTGAAACATGGTCCTGGCTTATCTCAAGATAGTACCCTAAGATAGATAGCCCGTCATGGCGATTACACGAATTAAACCTTTACCAACTACTATTACGGTTGGGTATTGCACAGTCATCAGAAGGAATGTCAATCTTCCAAACCATAATACAACCTTCACAGTTTTAACCATCATCACTGTATTCTTTTGGCACAAGCGCCTATAATTATCCTCTTACCTTTAAAGTGTCGGCCACCTCTTTGGCCTTTCCTGATAGTAAAATTTCCTTACAGTCAATGTCATTTTAACCACCTCCAAATAAATTTTCTACCTTTTTCAATCACAGCTTATGTGAGATGTTTTCCTTAAAATCTATGAGTAAAAAAAATCACCATTTTTCCATAAGTTATTGCCTCAGTCTTTAGAGGTTAATCACTGTCATGACTGACTCTCAATCATAATTAGAACATCTTTTATCTTAAGTCCTAATTGCCCTGAACAATTTCGACCATTACTGGTTCGATCCATACTTTCTCGTGGTTTAACACGTGCCCCACTTGGCATCATTATAATTACGTCATATTTCCTTTATCAACATTTCTATTCTTGAGAATTTTGAATATTACCTTTCTCCTTGTAAAACCTCTAAGGTTATCCTTCAATCGTTCCTCCTGTATTCCCTAGATACAGGGCATATTAAAATACCATTTACTATTACTAGAACCATTGTCTATATACTTCTGAAAAATTTCTCCACTGATTCTTAAAGGTTGTTGCTACATTAACCCTTTCCAATCATACTGTCAAAACTCATACTGTCCCTATTAAGGGTGAAATTCCAACCTTTATGCATTCCCCTAGGATTCATTTTAAGTTACCGATGTTCTATCCTTAATTCCACCTTTAAAAGGTACCTGCATCCTTCCATGGATAAATCAAGTCATATATCCCTGATAAGGGTGTCTTATTCAATCATTCCCACCTCGATAGTCTATACCTAACTTCATAATAGCATCCTTATTCAAATTGAGGTCAATCCATATGGCCTCCAAAAGATAACAATGGTCATCCACTTTTCTTTCTTGATTTGGTAATGATAACATGGATGTTCTGGAAGATATTGGTCATGTTCAACGTGAACTTCTTCTTAATAATTCCTTATTTACTTTTGTTGTTTATCTCAACAGTCATCTCAATGTTGGGATATCTTTCATATCTGGCGTCTCCCTTTCTGGGTATCATGCCACCGGTCTTACACTTTACCTTCTTGAAGGTCACTTCCTTCACCAATTTTCTTAATTTCTTACTTTCTTGTCTCCTCAGTCTATCCGCGTCTCATTATTTATCCTTCGAATTATCTCAAGGTTTCCTCGAATCTTCCCAACTTACAGGGGATAAAATATGTATCTCTTATACCTTCAACCATCAATTTAACTCATGGTGAATCACTCTCATCCGGACGATTACCTACTTTTCTATTTCTATTTCTACGAGTCTTTAGGGTTTCCTCATACCCAACTCCCTTATCATTCCTCAAACTCTCTTGCCTTTGTATTCCTTTCTCTTATCGTTATTTCATGAACCAACACAACATAAGCATTGATTTCAACATCCCGTCATTCTGGATTCGTGTCTTCAGAACGAATCTTGATAACTTTTACAACTTAAATTCATAATTCATCATACTCGTCTGCCTTTGTTCTGGCTCTTAAGCTTTTACACTATCTCATAACCTTGGGAAGTACTTTCCTGAAAACAATTGACTGAACTTAAATCAGTTTATTATAATCTCTTGCTCCGTGCCTTCCTTGGCCTTTCACCAGCGGGTGGTCTCTCTCTTAGGAGGGTAAGTGACAAAAACAGTCTTTTGTGGTTTCGTCAATCATTAGAATCTCAAATGATTCATCTATTTCCTTTAGCCAGGCTCTTGCCTCGACTGGGTCAGCTTGTTCCTTGGAACTCTGAGAGCTTAGCGACTTAAAGGTCATGAAAGAATTTCCCACCGCACTGTCTCCTCAGGTGGTGGTTGGGATAATAGTCTAAGTTCTCTTTAGACAGGTCCATGAATTTCCGTATAGGGGTACCATCTCGGGTCTCCTGTCCTTACTCGACTTTTGTTTCCTCAGTCTAAATATTTCTTCCTACTCCCCATAATTGGGGTCATCTTACATAATTTAAATCCTCATTTTCCACTTCATCATGTTATGGGTTCCTTTTGTCTTGGTGGCAACCTCCCTGACTATCACGTTCAGGGTTTGCTCTAACTCTTATTCCTCAAACTAGCTTTCATCTAAGATTTCATCTTTAAGCTCTTAAACCTTTGGAACCCAAATTCTATAGGAATACCTCATTATTCCCTTATCATCTCTCTCGGTATTAATCTCATACATATTTGTTGGCTCTCTGCCTTCATTCATCACTTTACTGGCACAATATGTTCTTTTCCAATACTTCGGGCTGTATTGCTATCTCAAACAGCTTTTCGGTACCGGCTCCGGTTACCTTCACTACTATTTCCATTTTCTCAAAATCTCTTATAAACTCTCCAAAAGACATTATCATCTTGAGTCTCTCCTTTTTACTAAGGGCATCAGCCACCATATTGGCTTTCCCCGAATGATAAAGAATCTCCCAATCATAATTCTTGATTAGCTCTAACCGCCTCCTCTGGCGTATGTTGAGCTCTTTCTACGTGAAAACGTACTAGAGTACTTATGGCTTAGGTAATTCTCGCACTTCTCTCCATACAAGTAGTGCCTCCAATATTTAGGGTAAAACTAGTGCCACGAGCCTAAGCTCATGGGCGGGGATATCGAATTTCATATTACCTTAATTGTCTTGACATGTACGCGATTACCTTACCGTGCTGCATAAGCACGCACCCCTAAGCCCTTGTGCGAAGCGTCACTACACTTCACAAAATCTCCTTTCCATCCGACAATGCCAGCATAGGGGGCCATCACCAACCTCTGCTTCAGTTCTTGAAAGCTGTTCTCCATTTTCTCTGTCCATTCAAACTCTCAGTCTTACGAGTAAGCCGTGTTAAAGGGGTTACTATCTTTACAAACTTGAACGAACCTCCGGTAGTGACCGGCCAATCCTACCTCTGGTAGTCGACCCAACCAGGGTCATCAATTCATCAGTGGTCTTTTATCCAATCTCGTCAGGATCCTCCATGGGATCCTCCTCAGCAACTATCCCTTCTAGGACAACATCCTCACCGCTACATCCTCAATATCATACATCATCCGGTCCTGCATTAGGACGCTCTATTGGATCCACAATCTGATCTCCAATTAGTAATAAAACATCATCGCGTTGATGTTCCTCAACTCAGGGTTCGGAGTCCCGCTACCATATACGATAACGAACTACGCTTCTATCGCTACATTTATAAGGGTTCCCATAAGGGTTTTAACTGTCAGTACTACGTTAGGTAGTCCGACTATGAACTTGGCAAGAGTTCTTATTATCTTAGTGAACTTATTATCTTAACGTCCCATCATCTCTGAGGTTTATAACGCTTAGCTCTGATACCATTTCTGTAACACCCCCAAATCCGGGGTCGGGGATCCGGGTTGTCACGAGTTCCATTTCCCTTAACAACACCCAATCTTAATAAATAATCTACTCTGTACTGTGACCCCACAATAAACACACACACCACAGTTATAGTCTCAGAGATGAATATCCAAAAATAATCACAAGTCGTTTATTCCACAATTATATGCCAATACACCTTAAACAGGTTTCTGAATAAATTTACATTTCTTGCCATTATTACAATTCATAAATATACATAATCTGATACATCAAAAGTTGAAATCCTAGCCTATTGGTAGTTCCTACCTAAGCTATGGCCGGCATCAGTGCTTCTAGAAAACTGCGGAAACGTCTCCTAACCTCTTGCGAATCGGGAGCTTGGTCCGGTTCATCTTGTCATCTGATGTTGTGTGATGAAAGAAGAAGAAAGCAAGGGTGAGCAGTAAGCCCACCAAAATAATATGTATAATGATTAATAGTATATGCGCCTTCTCTTAGTACTCATGAAAGTCTTGGTCAAAAGAAATGAACCAAGTTGATATCTTAATGCGATGAAGTCACAAAATATTCAGTATAATATATATCATATACATATATACTTTTCAAAATATTGGAAGTCCTCTTCCATGCACAATATACACAAAGTCCCGGTGTATAACTGTATAAAAAAAAATATCGTTGCAGGTGATCTCATATATCTAACCTTGTCTCAACGTTTTCTGAAAATCTTTGTCATTCATAAGACAATTATTAATTAGATATAAGTTTAAAAGATGAAGTTACAAGATACCCCAATATACTTATATCTTTCCCAAATACTACTTGAACTACCACCGTTCAAGTTATAATTAGCTTCAAAAGTTCATCACATAGATGAGACTATAAGGCAAGATTTGAATAGATTAAATCTTTAAAATATTATCAAAATAAAATGAAGTTACGAGATACTTCATTTGATGTAAACATTATTTTGAAAACTTGAACCCTGCCAACACTCAACAATCGCCCAACCGTAGCCTTTCTATCGAAGTGCTCTGGGTAGTGTTGCAGAAATTATCCAATTGGATGAGAACTCATGACGGGAGTTTGCCAGCGCCAGGAAGACCACTTTACGATGATCAGTCGTAGTAGTACAACCCCACCATTTCTACATGTAGAGGAGAACCTGTCGGATTTACTTGTCAACCGAACACTGAACTCCTAAGGAATGGACGCCTTAGCGGGAACTTCCAGGCCATTTGGGCCAATATAATAAGGCTGGGCCGGCGCTACTCGCCACTTACGCCACTCCTAGTTCAGATGAATCCATGACTCTGAAAACGTAAAGCTCGTTCCCCCCTCTTCCCCAAGTAGAAAACTTGTTGATACGGCTCCACCAAGAAGTCGTATCTAGTTTGGAAATGAGAACTCACCGATATTTCCCAGGCGATGCCTGTTAATGGATTAACTTGTTCCAAGAATTTACTCCCGAGTGTTTGGGTAAGTAATCGATTCATTTACAAAACAACAACCTTGTTGCGAATATAAACACACCATAGAGCCGGATCCCTCAGGTTTTGAGCGAGTATTTAAATCCCCTTCGAAAGGAGGATCTTAAATATAAAAATGATTTTGGGATCCGCTCTAACTTTTAAAAAAAAATCATTTTGAAGATTCGCAAAACATTTTAAGAATGTTTTGGAGTGAAGCTGATTTAATGAAGTAAATCAGTCCCCAGAATATTTAGAATATGTCTGATATTATTATTTAAATAATATTCCCATAAAGAATAATCTTTATAAAATAATTGAAGTAGAAGTATTAAAACTTATACTTGAAATGAATAGCAAATAATCAAAGATATACTATACGAAAGTAATATCTTTATTTGAATAATCAAAGTAAGTTTGATTATCGACACCTTATTCTTTAATACAATAAAGAATATTATTAAGTAATAAGCGGAGTCATAATACCTCGAATGAATACTATAAATAATATTCATAAAATAAAGGAGTCATACATCCTCAAATGAATATCCAAGTAATATTCAATAATAATATAAACTGAGTCATAAGCCCTCGAATGAATATTCAAATAATATTCAAATAATAAAATAAACTGAGTCATAAGCCCTCGAATGAATACTCAAATTAATATTCAATTAAGTAAAATAAAGGTATCGAATAAACCTTATTCGATCCATAGTTTTAAAAACTATATCCATATTTATATAATATATATATATATATAATATACTCGGGAACATCGACTCCCGGTTTAGAAATATGTTCACCTTTTATCCCCTATACTAAGGGTATACGCAACTACTTGCTTATTTCTAGCATAGGTATTATGCAACTATAAGCATTGAAATCAACAGATAGATAACCAGATTACGAAACAGACATGCATATATACCATATCAGCATGCTCCAATATATCGCATCATTTGCTAATTAACCAACATGCATCTATCGCAAGATAATGCAAATACATATATTCATCACAACAACAGTTATAACGGGTAGAAAACTTGCCTGAGCGACTGGGGGTTACGAATGGCTCGGGACGAGTCTGGTAACCTATACACAACAAGTAAGTTGGAATTAAACCAAAGTCACTTGTAAATCTATACTCTAACCAACTCAGACTCTAACGCTCGTTTTGCGCTTACTGATTCTCTTAAGTCACTCGAGTACCCTCGGCTCCACCATTTTTAATAATTTAACCTTTATGAGTTTTAAGGCGATTCCTTCGCGAGTGTCTTACCAACTGCCTAACACACTTACCATAAATGTTTCATGCATTAATTAACCCTTTTTGGTCTTTAACCTATGTTTCAAAGTAAGGCGAGGGGAAAAGTTTCGTTCGTGAAACGCCGTTACTTGAAACGGTCGTTTCTCCTAAACCGTGCATCGGAATCGAACGAACTACATATCAAAACGAAGCTCGTAACATGAGCTATCTAAACATGGCAGTGGTCATAATCTAGCAGGGGGTTCTCGGGTCCTAATGTTATGCACAAAAACAGTCCAAAGAAAATCGGACGTTACGACGGCTATGTTTACGCGATTACCAATGTTTAAACTACTCCAATTAACCACCAACCAACTCATAACCATCAATACAACAAAACTTCACCTAAACCATACCACATCAGTCCATAATCTCCAAGGTTTTCAACTCAAACAACCACAATCATGACCTATGAACTATAATCAAGCTTCAATTACCAAAAACACTTCCAAATCAAACCAAACTACTAATAATCACAATCCATGCTTCTCATTTCACAACACCAACCATTAAACTTACTAACAAATAAAGTAAAGGCTAGGGTTTGAAGTTTATACCTTCCTTGGGAGGTGTTAAGTTGCTAGGAAGCCTTAGGGAGCCTCCTACAAGCTTGATCTTTCCAAAGAAATCAAGAACACAAAGTTAGGCTTTGAAGTTTCTAAAAGTCCGATTTAAAGAACTGTAAAAATGAGAGTCTTACCATGATTATTTGGATGAGACTTGTGAATAAGAGTTGTAGGCCATCTCAATACCTTTCCAATGAGCTATAGAACACAATATTTGAGTGAGAAATGAAGGAGATACAGCAGTTTTAGTATTCTGGTTCTGTTTTGGCCGAGAGCATGAAGAACAATGCCTTGGTTTCTTTTTGATTTTGATGAAAAATGTTTTGCTTGGCTTGGTTGGTTTGATTTTTGTGTTTGTTTTAGTAAATTACCTAGTTGCCCTTGATTTTGTGTGGTTAAAAAGCCACCACATCTCCTTCCTTCCCATGTCATGCTTGTGTCATCCTCATGATGTCATCCTCCCCTCCTTGTCCTCTTCTCATTGGTTGGGTGACATCATCCTCTCTAATCCCTTTGATTAACTTCCTAATTGTTTGCCTAATGACCGCTGATCTGTTATACGGTTCGCTTAACTTTCGTTTTCGTTTATCGTTTGAAGGATCATACCCGGATCTTATTACTTAGGTTCCCTTAACCTTTCTCAATATATTATATTCCTTTTATGATCCTCTCCTATAATCCTTTAATTTAAATCCTTTTTATCATATTACCTTTTTCTCAAATCTTTCCGTATCTAGTGTATTTCCGGAAAAAATCAAAGTGTTCGGATTTGGATTCTGACGATCTTTACATACACTTATATCCCATATAAAGTACTAATAAAATCTCAGAATATCCATATCAGAACCCCTACATAGTGTGGCATGAAAAGTTTTCTCATTCAGCAAAAAACACTATTCATAAGAGTTTCTAAAATTTCCCAAAAATTGGGGTTATTACATGAACCGTATTTGTTTAAACAGGGAGCTGACCAGATCATCAGGAGATGTATCCCATTCTGTGAGACGGAGGGGATATTACGAGACTGCCACTCCATAGTTTATGGTGGACATTATGGTGGTGACAAGACGGCAGCTCGTATTTTGCAAGCAGGTTTTTTCTGGCCTACTATGTTTAAGGATGCTCATCAGTTCGTTTTAAGGTGTGATCGTTTCCAAATAGTGGGAAATCTTACGAGGAAGGATGAGATGCCGTTAAATGTGATGCTTGAAGTCGAGGTCTTTGATGTTTGGGGAATCAATTTCATGGGGCCATTTGTCTAATCCTGCAATAATCAGTACATCTTGATGGCAGTCGATTATGTCTCAAAATGGGTAGAATTCAAAGCTCTGCCAACGAATGATGCAAAGGTAGTGTTGAATTTTCTTCATAAGCAGATTTTCACAAGGTTTGGAACGCCACGAGTAATCAGAAGTGATGAAGGGTCGCATTTCTGCAACCGTAAGTTCACTTCTATGATGTAGCGCTACAATGTGAATCATCGTGTTGCTACTGCCTATCATCCGTAAACGAATGGTCAAGCGAAAGTGTCTAATAGAGAGATGAAGCGCATTTGGGAGAAGGTTGTTTGTCCGTCAAGGAAGGATTGGTTCTTTAAAGCTCGATGAAGCTATTTGGGCTTACAGAACAGCATTCAAGACTCCACTTGGGATGTCCCCGTTTTAACTTGTATATGGTAAGGGATGTCATTTACCTGCGGAGCTTGAGCATAAGGCCTATTGGTGTTAGGTCCCAATGTGTTTGTAGAAGGGGGGGTTGAATACAAACAATACCAAATAATCGAATAAATGCGGAATAAAAAAAAATGTGAAACAAAATTCAAGTTAAATAAAATATTATTAAACTTGAAAGGTGTTACAACAACTGTATGGATTACAAGGAATTAATCTCAAATTAATTATCACAAATCTAGAATAAATTCAACATGAACTTTTTCTATTTTTGTAATAAAAAGATTCAAATGCTAAACGCAATTTGAGATTAAGTTCTAGGGATTTTGATCCGCTGGATTGTTACACAAGAACAAGATAAAGATTTCTAGTTGATTGGATTTAACTTTACAATCTAGAAATTGATCTTGAAGTTTGCAGATGAGATGAAATATTTTTCTGCTTCTTTTTCTTTTATTCTCGGGTTCTGTTTTTTGTTGGATGATTGATTGGGTTCTGCTTCTGCTTCTTTTAATCAAACAACAGAATAGAATGAACTGCATTGACAATCGGTGAGACAATCCAATTGTACTAGCAAGACAATCTGTTGAACTGGAGAGACTTTCGGTATGACAATTATTTGTACTAGCAAGACAATCTGATTGAACTAGCAAGACAATTCTCTTCCAATGTAACTTTCGGTGAGACTATTGAAAATGGCCTGGCATGACAATCGGTATGACAATCCTGATTGTCATGCTAGTTCATTTTCAATTGTCTTGCTGATTTAATGCAGATTTTAATCCAATTAAAATTCTAAAAACCTTAATATTAATTCAGAATTAATTAATCAATTAATTCAATTAATCAATAAATTAATCTTTGCAGATGTAATTTATTTTCTTAATTAAATTATATGACTTAATTAATTAATAGAGAATTAATACTAATCTTGAGCAGCAACCATTCTTCTGAAAATCTTCTGAAAATCACTGTCAATTATGAATCAATTCCACCACTTCAATGTTGACACTCGATGTACTGTCTGGTTCATGAGTGACTAACTTCCGTGATGTTTCTTCATGTCTCGACTTTGATACTTTGATTTTCTTCAGATTAAATCCTTGTAATTAATGATACTCTGATGAGATCTCTGTCACTTGATTAAATCCACACTCTTGATTTATATCACTGAGGCATGATCAATTTCTTGAACTTCTTCCAGTGAGTTAATTCCTCAAGTTTGTAGATGAACCTTGTTTTCTGAATCCTTTGACAGATATTACTCTGTGAGATCTCTTTTGACGGTAGATCCACTATTTACTTATTACATTCTTATTTGAGTTGAGTTGAATCCTCGAATATACAAATAGGCTATGACATATGACTTACAATCTCCCCCTATTTGTTTGTTAGACAATAACACACAAATACCTAGAGGATAACTCAACTAAAAAATAAGAAAAAGATATAAACTGAAATGCAAAGTAAATAGTAGAAAAGTTTCTGGAAGACATTTAACATTTTCCAGATTCCAAGTAGATGTTCCTCTAGACTGAACATATCTTCAAGTAGTTCCATCTTCATTTGTACAACCACATTTCCTGTTGAGAAGCCCATATCTCTCTTGCTTCTCTCCCTACGAGAATACACTGATTAAAGAAGATCACCTTCGTTTACCACCTCTCCCGTACAATAGGATCCGCAGATAAAAGCCAATGGTACTCCCCTTTTGAAAACAGCTTCTTCCCTTACTAGAAAATCACCTTGTGTTTACCACCTCTCCCGTACAATAGGATCCGCAGTTACAAAAAACAATGGTGTGGTGTAGTGTATTCTCCCCCTTAGTTGAGGAATCCTCCAAACTATTACTTAAGCTTTTATCTCCCCCTTAGTGAAGGAATGTATGTCATCGTCTGAAGGAGTTCTCATATTCCACTTGGTTGGAAAAGAAATAACAAGTAGTTTCTCTTTCTTCCAAACTGTGAGTGTGTGATTCTGTTTAGTGTACCTCACATGTGTTTCACTCTTCTCTCCACTCGTGTTCACACTCTTTCTCACAAGTGTATCACTCCTCTCATAGCTCCATATTCCAGCTGTACCTGCAAGGAAAATCACCTTAGCCATCCTTAAGGAGGTCACAGGTGGTGCAATGGGAGTTCACAAATCCTCATCCTTGTTAAACTCGTCAGATGAATCTGAGTCATAATTTACAAGTTGCTAGTTTCCCTTTTAGGGTTCCAGATTTGAATTCTGGAAGGTAAACAATGATCCATCGAATTTAGCATAAAGATCAAAGTTCCCTTCTAATGTCTGTGAAGACATTTCCTTATGACTCATCAGGTAATATCTGAATCATTGTCAACAAGTTGCCGATCTGCGCCTATGTCAGATCCACTATCCGCGGATGCATCCAGGGGATTTAAGCCTGGGGAGGTAGACACTGACCACTGACATATGGCTTTTGGATCAGTATCCTCTCCTAACACCTGTAATGGCAATTGGTCCATTAACGAACCTTGAACAATCGAATCTGACCTTAAAATGGTCGAAACTCTTGTTTCCGTCAACTCATCCTTTGTGTGTGTAACCTTTCCTTGTGCATCAAGAATTGTTTATATTTGAGGTGGTGACACTACATCGGATACCCTGGCCGACAAGCAAATTTCAATAGACGCATCCTGTTGAGAGAATGAATCTAGTAACTATTTTTGTGCTTTTTCAGCCATTACATCTTTTTGAGAAGATGTATGGGGGGTTAGCAGTTGTCTCGGTTTAAATACTACTCATCTTTGTAGGAGACAGAGCTACTGGGTTAACTACAGAACCTTCCTTATGTGGTGCACTGAGGCACTATCTCCCTCACGCTCATTCATGCTACATTTAGTGGTAAGAGAGTGTTGGTTGGTTCTGTTTTTGTGTTTGTATTTACAGTCTGGGATAGACGTTGTGGGTTTTCAACCTCATGACTGTCAATGAAAGAAAGTCATTGGAGACTGAACCTGTAACACAACATATATGGCACTATAGAGATAATGATGTACAGTAGTGATTTCAAAAGATTTTACATGAAATAAGAAATCACTAATGTAGAAAGAAGTTTGATTTTGTTTTTTTTTTAATATGAATGAGTTTTTGATAAAACATTGATCACTTAGGGTAAAGTCTAAGTAATTCTCATTCATGTCAAAAGCTTACAAATATTTGCAACATAATGTTAACAACATATCATTGACCGATACTTGTCAAGTACTTTAAATACTAATTGTTATGTTGCATAATATTTAAAATAAAAATAAAAATAAAATAAAATAAATAAAAATAATAATACAATACAAATAATAATAATAAAACAAATATCAATGAATTAAATACCAAATATCTATCAACAAGATATCAGCATTCAATTTCATATATTATACAATATTTACAATTACAGAAAATAAAAACAAAAACTTATATAGATATAGCAAAAATATAGAAACTATTTACAAGTTCAAGATAATATTACCAGCTTGCAAACAGCCATATCCCTTGGATAAACCTTTGCTGTTATCTCCAAAGGTAACCAGGGGGCCAGCTTTCTCAATCCACATTTGATAGCAGGGCTCTATCTCCGGTCATATGTCTTGATGATCCACTGTCAAGAATCCACACTACCGGTTACACCTGTTTAATGCCCTGCACTACAAATGGATTAGACCTTCTTCGGAACCCAAACTTGGTTGGGCCCGACATACTTGTAGAACTGTCCTTTGTCAGGAAAAACAACATTTTTAATTTTAATTGTCTCAACTTTCTCAATGACTGAATATTTGACCTTGTAAACAGCCTTAACAAATTTCTGTTTAAGCTTAGGCACAAATGTCTCCTTTCTAGCCTTAGAAGGACTAGCAGTCTTAGACCTATCATGCTTCTTGTTATTCACATGCTGACGAGGAGTAGTCTTATCATTAGAAACATACTTACCACTAAAATAAGCATACATCATATTAAAAGCACAAGACATACAATTAGAAACACCACATGCTTTATGAGAGTGATTAATAGTAGGCAATTTATGCATGGCAGACATGGCATTTTTGTTATCCAACTCATGTGTGTCTGAGTTAGTCTCAGTTGCTTTCACAACTTTGACTGGAACTTTTGACACACTTGACTTGGAAACAAACTTCTCATTAGCATGATCTTCAGCACGTATTTCTTCCTGAATAACAGAAGAGGTCGCATCAAATGGTTCATCAATTAATGGTTTATAGAGGGGTTCATCAACACCCTTAAGCACATGTGGTACTTCCCTCCCTTTAGCACAGACACGAGGAGGGGAGTTTATGCCTAATTCTCCAATAGCAACATTGTAATCATAACCTATTCCAGATGTTTGATTAACAGATTGCTTACTATAGAACTCTTTGGCCTTCGAACAAGAATTGAAGTAGGCTCTAACCTTAGTCTCAAGACCGGTGATCTTGTCTTTAAGAATAGTTTCGAGTTTCTATAACAGTCAACTCTATTCTCTAGAAAATATACATGTCTTTTAATTTGTCTTGATTAATGTGCACAAGTCTTAATTTATTGACCTCTTTCTCAAGGTCTGTGATCTGTAAACTTAACAGTTCATTATCACGACGTGAACAATCTAAGTTACCTCTTAGATGATAAACCATTTCAGCATCAGAAAGTTTTACCTCTATTCTTGACGATGAAGCTTTTCCATCAATAGCCATAAGAGCAAGATTTCCTTCATCTTCATCTTTACTGTCAGTATCATCCCAGCTTCTTCCCTTTGCCAGATAAGCCCTTTCAGAGTTCTTTCTTACTTGCTTTGGCTTCCTACATTCTGTGGCAAAGTGTCCCAACTCATTGCAGTTATAGCATCTAATGGTGCTCCGATCAACCATCCTTGTTTTGTATCCACCATTGCTGGTGTTAGAGGATGAAGATCCACCTTTCTGGAATTTGTTGTAGTTGGACTTGTACTTAAGCTTGGGATTCCTCTTGAATCTGACATGGGAGAATCTCTTGACAATTTGGGCCATTGACTCCTCTTCCAATTGCTCCAGCTCTTCCAAGGAATAAAAATCATCACTTGATTGATTTGTAGTAGGAGGATCATATTCTGCTACTAACATATTTTCCTCAGCCTTGGAACACTGTACCATTTTCTCCAATTGTTGAGATTGCTGTCGTTGTTGACCTTCAGCTACAAGTGCAGTAGATATGCTGACGATTCTATCCTTCCCGTAGACTTCCTTCTGTTGAATCTGCTCCAACTCATAGGTTTTTAACACTCCATAGAGCATGTCCAAAGAAATCTCACTCAGATCTCTAGCTTCTCTAATGGCAGTGATTCTATGTTCAAGATGAGTTGGCAGTGTAAAAGGAACTTTTTGTTGACCTCCCTGATTGAATAATATTTCCCATTTATGTTCAGGTTGTTGATCAACGCATTGTACCTCTCAAACACTTCAGTAATTCCTTCTCCTGGATTTGATTTAAAATATTCATACTCAGAGGTTAGGATCTCCAACTTGTTCTCCCTAACTTCCTCTGTGCCTTCATTGATCACCTCAATAGTTTCCCACATGTGTTTGGAATTTTTACAGTTCATCACATGTCTGTTCATCAAGGGATCAAGGGAATCAATTAAAATTAATTGAAGGCTGGCATCCAAGGAGGCTTCTTCTTCCTTTTCATCATGAGTAAAATCTTCAGGATCTTTAGGATAGGTTCTGGCTTTGGTGATCACAACATCATCTACTATCACCTCCGGTTTCAATAACCATCGAAGTTTTTATCCCGTTCTTTAACAAGTTTGAATATTTGGGATTTGCCACTTGTAAAAACAAGAGCATCTTCTTCTTCCACATAATATAATTTTCTTTATCAATTGTGGAATTTTAACGGTTCCAACTTTTTGTGAAGTCATTATGAATTTTTGAATGAATAAAAATTCAAGGAGTTGAAAAATCACAAAAGTCTAGGATCTTGATTTGTTCGTTAATCAGAAGGCTCTGATACCAATTGTTAGGTCCCAATGTGTTTGTAGAAGGGGGGGTTGAATACAAACAATACCAAATAATCGAATAAATGCGGAATAAAAAAAATGTGAAACAAAATTCAAGTTAAATGAAAATATTATTAAACTTGAAAGGTGTTTACAACAACTGTATCGATTACAAGGAATTAATCTCAAATTAATTATCACAAATCTAGAATAAATTCAACATGAACTTTTTCTATTTTTGTAATAAAAAGATTCAAATGCTAAACGCAATTTGAGATTAAGTTCTAGGGATTTTGATCCGCTAGATTGTTACACAAGAACAAGATAAAGATTTCTAGTTGATCGGATTTAACTTTAAAATCTAGAAACTGATCTTGAAGTTTGCAGATGAGATGAAATATTTTTCTGCTTCTTTTTCTTTTGTTCTCGGGTTCTGTTTTTTGTTGGATGATTGATTGTGTTCTGCTTCTGCTTCTTTTAATCAAACAACATAATAGAATGAACTGCAATGACAATCGGTGAGACAATCCAATTGTACTAGCAAGACAATCTGTTGAACTGGAGAGACTTTCGGTATGACAATTGTTTGTACTAGCAAGACAATCTGATTGAACTAGCAAGACAATTCTCTTCCAATGTAACTTTCGGTGAGACTATTGAAAATGGCCTGGCATGACATCGGTATGACAATCCTGATTGTCATGCTAGTTCATTTTCAATTGTCTTGCTGATTAATGCAGATTTTAATCCAATTAAAATTCTAAAAAACCTTAATATTAATTCAGAATTAATTAATCATTAATTCAATTAATCAATAAATTAATCTTTGCAGATATAATTTATTTTCTTAATTAAATTATATGACTTAATTAATTAATAGAGAATTAATACTAATCTTGAGCAGCAACCATTCTTCTGAAAATCTTCTGAAAATCACTGTCAATTATGAATCAATTCCACCACTTCAATGTTGACACTCGATGTACTGTCTGGTTCATGAGTGACTAACTTCCGTGACGTTTCTTCATGTCTCGACTTTGATACTTTGATTTTTTTTCAGATTAAATCCTTGTTATAAATGATACTCTGATGAGATCTCTGTCACTTGATTAAATCCACACTCTTCATTTAAATCACTGAGGCATGATCAATTTCTTGAACTTCTTCCAGTGAGTTAATTCCTCAAGTTTGTAGATGAACCTTGTTTCTGAATCCTTTGACAGATATTACTCTGTGAGATCTCTTTTGACGGTAGATCCACTATTTACTTATTACATTCTTATTTGAGTTGAGTTGAATCCTCGAATATACAAATAGGCTATGACATATGACTTACAATTGGGCATTGAAGAAGTTGAACTTGGATCTAGATGCAGCTAGAAAGAAGCAAATGCTTCAGCTAAATGAACTTGATGAATTTCGACTCCAAGCGTACGAGAACAACAAAATGTACAAGGAAAAAGTGAAAATGTGGCACGACATGAAGCTATATCCTAAGTCATTTGTGCCGGGGGCAACAAGTTCTTTTATTCAACTCTTGTCTCCGACTTTTTCCTGGAAGGTTGAAATCAAGGTGGTCTGGACCTTTTATTGTCAAAAACTGTGTTTCCACATGGAGCGGTGGAGATTTTTGAGAATGATCCGGACCAAGCATTCAAGGTTAATGGTCAGCATTTGAAGCATTACTATGGGGACAACGGCAAAACCGTGAAGTGGTTATGCCATTTTATTGTCAACTTGATTAGGTACACTACGTCAAGCTAATGACGAAAAAGAAGCGCTTCTTGGAGGCAACCCATGATTTGTTGTTACAGGACCCTTAGAAGTTAGTAACCTATCCAAAACCATAAAAAAAATCAGAAAACAGGCAAGAAAAAAAAATCCAGAAGACCCCTGAGCGCCCGCTCAGCTCTGCTGAGCGACCCGCTCAGGGCCCGACTGGCAGAATTTTTTTTAAAACCTTATAAAAATCCAAAAAAAATCTGAAAAATCAAAAATCAAAGACACAGCCCCACTACCCACGAATTATCTTCCCATTACCCACGTTTTTAACCCTCAAAACCCACTCCTAATCAATTTTACCCTAATCTCTACCCTATATATACATACAACTATTCCATATACTCCCCATACACTTTCAAACCTTAAACTCTCTCCCATATTCAAAAACACAAATCCTAAACACATTTTTCTCAGTTTCGATGGCACCCAAGAGATCCAGGACTATTGATAGCAGCAGCCACTGTTCCTAAACTGTTGAAATCTTCGAGGGGTACCTGCTGCGAGGGCCTCGTGTTGTTTGAATAGGGCCTGCTGAGGAGGAGTATACTAGGCTTTTGGGTAAGCCGATTTTGAAGGAGAGGGGATTCTTACCATCGGGGAGGGATGGTGAGTTGTTGCCAATGATTGCGAAGGGTTGGATTGCTTTTATGAGTCATCGGAGGCAGTTCCGATGAGCGTTGTTCGCGAGTTCTATGCGAACGTGAAGGCTAAAAAGAATGGGTTTTCTGTTGTGCGGGGGATGACGGTGGATTATCACCCTGAGGAGATTCGCCGTGTGATTGGGCAGCGACAGAGGAAGCCCATAGAGGAGATTAGAATGAGAAGACTGTTGAATATTTTGACTTGGATTTGATTTGTGCTACTCTCTGTAGGCCGGGCACAGTTTGGACTTTCAAATTGGGACTAACGAGTATCGCCATTTCCGGAGATTACGATGAATAGGTATGCCCGTGCATGGAATGCCTTTATTTGCGCTAATATTCTTCCTACTTCACAAGCACATGAGGTTACAGTTGAGCGAGCACAGTTGTTATGGGGTATTTTGAATGAGGAGTACTATCTGGACCTTGGTGAGTTCATCTACCAAGGAATTCTGAAGTTTTTGAGGGGAGCTAAGCACATGAAATCCCTTATGCATCCACTGTTACAAAGCTTTGCCGAGCAGTCGGAATTTAGTGGCCGTCTCACGAGCAGTTGCAGCTGCCGGCCGCTCCTATTGATTCCGGGACTCTGAATGCGATGCAAGAGTGGACGTGGAGAGCCCGAGGAGCATGGGGGGTTATCGTCTTCCAGGAGGGCGTCCAGCACGTGGTACTACCATGGCCAGGCCAGGGCGTGGCGAGGCAGGCTCTTCTAGAGCTCAGGAGGGTGCTGGGAGCTGATGCCCAGTATAGGAGGCTACGAGGGATGGATGCTATGTACGAGACGTAGAGCAGGTTTGCTCAGGAGCTCACCCTTGCGCTTGGGACTGCTTTTAGAGGCCTTGGAGCTGACATCCAGTGGCCAGTTTTGGTGAGGACTCTGCATGTCCGCCTCCTGATACTCCACCTCTGAGGGTGATAATGATAATGATCTCTCCGAGTAGGTATACCCTATGTTCCTTTCTACTACCTTCACTGGGGACAGTGAAGATTTTAAGTTTGGGGGTGGTAGTTAAGGAATATTTTGTGTGTGTGTCATATAGTTGCATATTCATGATAGTTTAGTTCATATAAACGCACTTTTGCCATATAGTTTTTTATTATTTTATTTTATAGCTTTATTTATCATGTCATGTAGCTCATGCATATACCTGATTTCTTTTGCGTTGCTTTACCAATTGATTTATGATGTTGATGCGAGTGTAGTGATAGCGCTAAAGTGATGTTGAGTCTTGTAGGTTGACGTGCATGCTAGAAACACTTGTAATTTCACTAAGTCTTAGAGAATGCTTAAGGACGAGATTGTTGTTATGGTTTGATGGTTTTCAAGGGTAATCTGTTGATTATGCTTAGAATTTTAATAGGTTCTTAGTGAAAAGGCATGAAAAGAAAAATTGGAGTAAAAAGTGGAATTCATTGCTAATTGTGGCTAGGTGTCAAAGGCTAGTAGCTGGCTCGTATTTTTATGTGAGTAGTCTAGGTTGAGTAAGATGGAGCGAAACGCACTTGCTCAGAAATTTTGAAAAAAATAAAAAAAAAGAAAAAAAATTAATTAAAAAAAAGAAAAGAAAAATAGAGAGTTAATGCATAATTGAACACGAGTGGGCTCTTGGTATTCGAGTTAGTAGTTTTAGGGGCTTTTGT
>NW_027421564.1:0-42392 GCF_009905375.1 Apium graveolens
TACCCCCCTACGAGGATTATTCGAAACCGAGTTCCATTCGTTTCAGCTCCGATTCACTTCCCGGACGACCCCGAATGGACGCGAATGCAATTTCATAAATCCATATGAACAAATTAGAAAAGATTTCCAAAAAATGGGATGCCTCAATTTTTGCTCCATACCTCTGTACTACCCCCTACGAGGATTATTCAGAAACCGAGTTCCATTCTTTCAGCTCGATTCACTTCCGCGACTCCGAATCGACGCGAATGTAATTTCATAAATCCATATGGGACAAATTATGAAAATATCCACAAAAATGGCCGCCTCAATTTTTGCTCATACTCGTGTACTACCCCCTACGAGGATTATTCGGAACCGAGTTCCATTCGTTCAGCTCCGATTCAGTTCCGACAACCCGAATGGACGCGAACAATTTCATAAATCCATAGGACCTTAATTAGAGTCTTTCAAAAAATGGGCCGCCTCAATTTTTGCTCCATACCTCGTACTTCCATTCGTTTCAGCTCCGATTCACTTCCGGACGACCCCGAATGGACGCGAAATGCAATTTATAAATCCATAGGGACAAATTATGAAAAGATATCCAAAAAATGGGCCGCCTCAATTTTTGCTCCATACCTCGTGTACTACCCCCTACGAGGATTATTCGGAAATCGAGTTCCATTCGTTTCAGCTCCGATTCACTTCCGTACGACCCGAATGGACGCGAATGCAATTTCATAAATCCATAGAGACAAATTATGAAAAAGATATCCAAAATCGGAGACGTCCTCTGATTTTTGCTCCATACCTGGTGTACTACCCCTACGAGGATTATTCGGAAACCGAGTTCCCATTCGTTTCAGCTCCGATTCACTTCCGGTCGACCCGAATGGACGCGAATGCAATTTCATAAATCCATAGGGACAAATATGAAAAGATATTCAAAAAATAGGTCGCCTTAATTTTTGCTCCATACCTCGTGTACTACCCCCTACGAGGATTATTCGGAAACCGAGTTCCCTTCGTTTCAACTCCGATTCACTTCCGGACGATCCCGAATGGACGCGAATGCAATTTCATAAATCCATAGGGACAAATTATGAAAAGATATCCAAAAAACGGGTCACCCTTAATTTTTGATCCAAACCTCGTGTACTACCCCCTACGAGGATTATTCAGAAACCGATTTCCATTCGTTTCAGCTCCGATTCACTTCCGAACGATCCCGAATGGACGCGAATGCAATTTCATAAATCCATAGGGACAAATTATGAAAAGATATCCAAAAAAACGGGCCGACTCAATTTTTGCTCCATACCTAGTGTACTACCCCCTACGAGGATTATTCGAAAATCGAGTTCCATTCGTTTCAGCTCCGATTCACCTTCGCACGACGCCGAATAGACGCGAATGGAATTTCATAAATCCATAGGGACAAATTATGAAAAGATATCCAAAAAACGGGCCGCCTCAATTTTGCTCCATACCTCGTGTACTACCCCCTACGAGGATTATTCGGAAACCGAGTTCCATTCGTTTCAGCTTCGATTCACTTCCGGACGACCCCGAATGGACCCGAATGCAATTTCATAAATCCATAGAGACAAATTATGAAAAGATATCCAAAAAACAGGCCGCCTCAATTTTTGCTCCATACCTCCTGTACTACCCCCTACGAGGATTATTCGGAAACCGAGTTCCATTCGTTTCAGCTCCGATTCACTTCCGGACGATCCCGAATGGACGCGAATGCAATTTCATAAATCCATAGGGACAAATTATGAAAAGATATCCAAAAAATAGGCCGCCTTAATTTTTGCTCCATACCTCGTGTACTACCCCCTACGAGGATTATTCGGAAACCGAGTTCCCTTCGTTTCAGCTCCGATTCATTTCCGGACGATCCCGAATGGACGCGAATGCAATTTCATAAATCCATAGGGACAAATTATGAAAAGATATCCAAAAAATGGGCTGCCTTAATTTTTGCTCCATACCTCGTGTACTACCCCCTACGAGGATTATTCGAAAATCGAGTTCCATTCGTTTCAGCTCCGATTCACTTCCGGACGACCCCAAATGGACGCGAATGCAATTTCATAAATCCATAGAGACAAATTATGAAAAGATATCCAAAAAACGGGACGCCTCAATTTTTGCTCCATACCTCGTGTATTACCCCCTACGAAGATTATTCGGAAATCGAGTTCCATTCATTTCAGCTCCGATTCACTTCCTCACGACTCCGAATGGACGCGAATATAATTTCATAAATCCATAGGGAAAAATTATGAAAAGATATTCAAAAAATGGGTCGCCTCAATTTTTGCTCCATACCTCGCGTACTACCCCCTACGAGGATTATTCGGAAACCGAGGTCCATTCGTTTTAGCTCCGATTCACTTCCGGACGACCTCGAATGGACGCGAATGCAATTTAATAAATCCATAGGGACAAATTATGAAAATATATCCAAGAAATGGGCCTCCTCAATTTTTGCTCCATACCTTGTGTACTACCCCCTACGAGGATTATTCGGAAACCGAGTTCCATTCGTTTCATCTTCGATTCACTTCCGGACGACCCCGAATGGACGCGAATGTAATTACATAAATCCATAGGGACAAATTATGAAAAGATATTCAAAAAACGGGTTGCCTCAATTTTTACTCCATACCTCGTGTACTACCCCCCTACGAGGATTATTCGGAAACCGAGTTCGTTTCGTTTCAGCTCCGATTCACTTCCGGACGACCCCGAATGGACGCGAATGCAATTTTATAAATCCATAGGGACAAATTATGAAAAGATATCCAAAAAATGGGCCGCCTCAATTTTTGCTCCATACCTCGTGTACTACCCCCTACGAGGATTATTCGGAAACCGAGTTCCATTCGTTTCAGCTCCGATTCACTTCCGGACGACCCCGAATGGACGCGAATGCAATTTCATAAATCCATAGTGACAAATTATGAAAAGATTTCCAAAAAATGGGATGCCTCATTTTTTGCTCCATACCTCGTGTACTACCCCCTACGAGGATTATTCGGAAACCGAGTTCCATTCGTTTCAGCTCCGATTCAGTTCCGGACGACCCCGAATGGACGCGAATGCAATTTCATAAATCCATAGGGACAAATTATTAGAGGATTTCAAAAAAACGGGCCGCCTCAATTTTTGCTCCATACCTCGTGTACTTCCATTCGTTTCAGCTCCGATTCACTTCCGGACGACCCCGAATGGACGCGAATGCAATTTCATAAATCCATAGGGACAAATTATGAAAAGATATCCAAAAAACGGGCCGCCTCAATTTTTGATCCATACCTCGTGTACTACCCCCTACGAAAATTATTCGGAAACCGAGTTTCATTCGTTTCTGCTCCGATTCACTTCCGGACGATCCCGAATGGACGCGAATGCAATTTCATAAATCCATAGGGACAAATTATGAAAAGATATCCAAAAAATGGGCTGCCTTAATTTTTGCTCCATACCTCGTGTACTACCCCCTACGAGGATTATTCGGAAACCGAGTTCCATTCGTTTCAGCTTCGATTCACTTCCGGACGACCCCGAATGGACGCGAATGTAATTACATAAATCCATAGGGGCAAATTATGAAAAGATATTCAAAAAACGGGTTGCCTCAATTTTTACTCCATACCTCGTGTACTACCCCCTATGAGGATTATTCGGAAACTGAGTTCATTTCGTTTCAGCTCCGATTCACTTCTGGACGACCCCGAATGGACGCGAATGCAATTTTATAAATCCATAGGGACAAATTATGAAAAGATATCCAAAAAATGGGCCGCCTCAATTTTTGCTCCATACCTCGTGTACTACCCCCTACGAGGATTATTCGGAAACCGAGTTCCATTCGTTTCAGCTCCGATTCACTTCCGGACGACCCCGAATGGACGCGAATGCAATTTCATAAATCCATAGTGACAAATTATGAAAAGATTTCCAAAAAATGGGATGCCTCAATTTTTGCTCCATACCTCGTGTACTACCCCCTACGAGGATTATTCAGAAACCGAGTTCCATTCGTTTCAGCTCCGATTCACTTCTGCACGACTCCGAATCGACGGGAATGTAATTTCTTAAATCCATAGGGACAAATTATGAAAAGATATCCAAAAAACGGGCCGCCTCAATTTTTGCTCCATACCTCGTGTACTACCCCCTACGAGGATTATTCGGAAACCGAGTTCCATTCGTTTCAGCTCCGATTCAGTTCCGGACGACCCCGAATGGACGCGAATGCAATTTCATAAATCCATAGGGACAAATTATTAGAGGATTTCAAAAAAATGGGCCGCCTCAATTTTTGCTCCATACCTCGTGTACTTCCATTCGTTTCAGCTTCGATTCACTTCCGGACGACCTCGAATGGACGCGAATGCAATTTCATAAATCCATAGGGACAAATTATGAAAAGATATCCAAAAAACGGGCCGCCTCAATTTTTGATCCATACCTCGTGTACTACCCCCTACGAAAATTATTCGGAAACCGAGTTTCATTCGTTTCAGCTCCGATTCACTTCCGGACGACCCCGAATGGACGCGAATGCAATTTCATAAATCCATAGAGACAAATTATGAAAAGATATCCTAAAAACAGGCCGCCTCAATTTTTGCTCCATACCTCGTGTACTACCCCCTACAAGGATTATTCGGAAACCGAGTTCCATTCGTTTCAGTTCCGATTCACTTCCGGACGATCCCGAATGGACGCAAATGCAATTTCATAAATCCATAGGGACAAATTATGAAAAGATATCCAAAAAATAGGCCGCCTCAATTTTTGCTCTATACCTCGTGTACTACCCCCTACGAGGATTATTCGGAAACCGAGTTCCCTTCGTTTCAGCTCCGATTCACTTCTTGACGATCCCGAATGGACGCGAATGCAATTTCATAAATCCATAGGGACAAATTATGAAAAGATATCCAAAAAACGGGCCGCCTTAATTTTTGCTCCATATCTCGTGTACTACCCCCTACGAGGATTATTCGAAAATCGAGTTCCATTCGTTTCAGCTCCGATTCACTTCCGGACGACCCCAAATAGACGCGAATGCAATTTCATAAATCCATAGAGACAAATTATGAAAAGATATCCAAAAAATGGGACGCCTCAATTTTTGCTCCATACCTCGTGTATTACCCCCTACGAAGATTATTCGGAAATCGAGTTCCATTCGTTTCAGCTCCGATTCACTTCCTCACGACTCCGAATGGACACGAATATAATTTTATAAATCCATACGGAAAAATTATGAAAAGATATTCAAAAAATGGGTCACCTCAATTTTTGCTCCATACCTCGCATACTACCCCCTACGAGGATTATTCGGAAACCGAGGTCCATTCGTTTCAGCTCCGATTCACTTCCGGACGACCTCGAATGGACGCTAATGCAATTTAATAAATCCATAGGGACAAATTATGAAAATATATCCAAGAAATGGGCCTCCTCAATTTTTGCTCCATACCTTGTGTACTACCCCCTACGAGGATTATTCGGAAACCGAGTTCCATTCGTTTCACCTCCGATTCACTTCCGGACGACCCCGAATGGACGCGAATGCAATTACATAAATCCATAGGGACAAATTATGAAAATATATTCAAAAAATGGGCTGCCTCAATTTTTGGGCCATACCTCTTGTACAACCCCCTACAAGGATTATTCGGATACCGAGTTTCAATCGTTTCAGCTCCAACTCACTTCCGGACGACCCTGAATGGACGCGAATACAATTTCATAAATCCATAGGTACAAATTATGATAAGATTTTGAAAAAATGGGCCACCTCAATTTTTGCTCCATACCTCGTGTACTACCCCTACGAGGATGATTCAGAAACCGAGTTTCAATCGTTTCAGCTCCGATTCACTTCCGGACGACTCCGAATGGACGCGAATGCAATTTCATAAATTCATAGGGACAAATTATGAAAAGATATCCAAAAAACAAGCCGCCTCAATTTTTGCTCAATACCTCGTGTACTACCCCCTATGAGGATTATTCGGAAACCGAGTTCCATTCGTTTTAGCTTCGATTCACTTCCGGACGACCCCGAATGGACGCGAATGTAATTACATAAATCCATAGGGATAAATTATGAAATGATATTCAAAAAACGGGTTGCCTCAATTTTTACTCCATACCTCGTGTACTACCCCCTATGAGGATTATTCAAAAACCGAGTTCGTTTCGTTTTAGCTCCGATTCACTTCCGGACGACCCCGAATAGACGCGAATGCAATTTTATAAATCCATAGGGACAAATTATGAAAAGATATCCAAAAAACGGGCCGCCTCAATTTTTGCTCTATACCTCGTGTACTACCCCCTACGAGGATTATTCGGAAACCGAGTTCCATTCGTTTCAGCTCCGATTCACTTCCGGACGACCCCGAATGGACGCGAATGCAATTTCATAAATCCATAGTGACAAATTATGAAAAGATTTCCAAAAAATGGGATGCCTCAATTTTTGCTCCATACCTCGTGTACTACCCCCTACGAGGATTATTCAGAAACCGAGTTTCATTCGTTTCAGCTCCGATTCACTTCCGCACGACTCCGAATCGACGCGAATGTAATTTCATAAATCCATAGGGACAAATTATGAAAAGATATCCAAAAAATGGGCCGCCTCAATTTTTGCTCCATACCTCGTGTACTACCCCCTACGAGGATTATTCGGAAACCGAGTTCCATTCGTTTCAGCTCCGATTCAGTTCCGGACGACCCCGAATGGACGCGAATGCAATTTCATAAATCCATAGGGACAAATTATTAGAGTATTTCAAAAAAATGGGCCGCCTCAATTTTTGCTCCATACCTCGTGTACTTCCATTCGTTTCAGCTCCGATTCACTTCCGGACGACCCCGAATGGACGCGAATGCAATTTCATAAATCCATAGGGACAAATTATGAAAAGATATCCAAAAAATGGGCCGCCTCAATTTTTGCTCCATACCTCGTGTACTACCCCCTACGAGGATTATTCGGAAATCGAGTTCCATTCGTTTCAGCTCCGATTCACTTCCGTACGACCCCGAATGGACGCGAATGCAATTTCATAAATCCATAGAGACAAATTATGAAAAGATATCCAAAAATCGAGACGCCTCGATTTTTGCTCCATACCTGGTGTACTACCCCCTACGAGGATTATTCGGAAACCGAGTTCCATTTGTTTCAGCTCCGATTCACTTCCGGTCGACCCCGAATGGACGCGAATGCAATTTCATAAATCCATAGGGACAAATTATGAAAAGATATTCAAAAAACAGGTCGCCTTAATTTTTGCTCCATACCTCGTGTACTACCCCCTACGAGGATTATTCGGAAACCGAGTTCCATTCGTTTCAGCTCCGATTCACTTCCGGACGATCCCGAATGGACGCGAATGCAATTTCATAAATCCATAGGGACAAATTATTAGAGGATTTCAAAAAAACGGGCCGCCTCAATTTTTGATCCAAACCTCGTGTACTACCCCCTACGAGGATTATTCAGAAACCGATTTCCATTCGTTTCAGCTCCGATTCACTTCCGAACGATCCCGAATGGACGCGAATGCAATTTCATAAATCCATAGGGACAAATTATGAAAAGATATCCAAAAAACGGGCCGCCTCAATTTTTGCTCCATACCTAGTGTACTACCCCCTACGAGGATTATTCAAAAATCGAGTTCCATTCGTTTCAGCTCCGATTCACCTTCGCACGACGCCGAATAGACGCGAATGGAATTTCATAAATCCATAGGGACAAATTATGAAAAGATATCCAAAAAACGGGCCGCCTCAATTTTGCTCCATACCTCGTGTACTACCCCCTACGAGGATTATTCGGAAACCGAGTTCCATTCGTTTCATCTCCGATTCAGTTCTGGACGACCCCGAATGGACGTGAATGCAATTTCATAAATCCATAGCGACAAATTATGAAAAGATATCCAAAAAACAGGCCGCCTCAATTTTTGATCCATACCTCGTGTACTACCCCCTACGAGGATTATTCGGAAACCGAGTTTCATTCGTTTCAGCTCCGATTCACTTCCGGACGACCCCGAATGGACGCGAATGCAATTTCATAAATTCATAGGAACAAATTATGAAAAGATATCCAAAAAATAGGCCGCCTCAATTTTTGCTCCAAACCTCGTGTACTACCCCCTACGAGGATTATTCGAAAACCGAGTTCCATTCGTTTCAGCTTCGATTCACTTCCGGACGACCCCGAATGGACGCGAATGTAATTACATAAATCCATAGGGGCAAATTATGAAAAGATATTCAAAAAACGGGTTGCCTCAATTTTTACTCTATACCTCGTGTACTACCCCCTATGAGGATTATTCGGAAACCGAGTTCATTTCGTTTCAGCTCCGATTCACTTCTGGACGACCCCGAATGGACGCGAATGCAATTTTATAAATCCATAGGGACAAATTATGAAAAGATATCCAAAAAATGGGCCGCCTCAATTTTTGCTCCATACCTCGTGTACTACCCCCTACGAGGATTATTCGGAAACCGAGTTCCATTCGTTTTAGCTCCGATTCACTTCCGGACGACCCCGAATGGACGCGAATGCAATTTCATAAATCCATAGTGACAAATTATGAAAAGATTTCCAAAAAATGGGATGCCTCAATTTTTGCTCCATACCTCGTGTACTACCCCCTACGAGGATTATTCAGAAACCGAGTTCCATTCGTTTCAGCTCCGATTCACTTCTGCACGACTCCGAATCGACGGGAATGTAATTTCATAAATCCATAGGGACAAATTATGAAAAGATATCCAAAAAATGGGCCGCCTCAATTTTTGCTCCATACCTCGTGTACTACCCCCTACGAGGATTATTCGGAAACCTAGTTCCATTCGTTTCAGCTCCGATTCAGTTCCGGACGACCCCGAATGGACACGAATGCAATTTCATAAATCCATAGGGACAAATTATTAGAGGATTTCAAAAAAATGGGCCGCCTCAATTTCTGCTCCATACCTCGTGTACTTCCATTCGTTTCAGCTTCGATTCACTTCCGGACGACCTCGAATGGACGCGAATGCAATTTCATAAATCCATAGGGACAAATTATGAAAAGATATCCAAAAAACGGGCCGCCTCAATTTTTGATCCATACCTCGTGTACTACCCCCTACGAAAATTATTCGGAAACCGAGTTTCATTCGTTTCAGCTCCGATTCACTTCCGGACGACCCCGAATGGACGCGAATGCAATTTCATAAATCCATAGAGACAAATTATGAAAAGATATCCTAAAAACAGGCCGCCTCAATTTTTGCTCCATACCTCGTGTACTACCCCCTACGAGGATTATTCGGAAACCGAGTTCCATTCGTTTCAGCTCCGATTCACTTCCGGACGATCCCGAATGGACGCAAATGCAATTTCATAAATCCATAGGGACAAATTATGAAAAAATATCCAAAAAACGGGCCGCGTTAATTTTTGCTCCATACCTCGTGTACTACCCTCTACGAGGATTATTCGAAAATCGAGTTCCATTCGTTTCAGCTCCGATTCACTTCCGGACGACCCCAAATAGACGCGAATGCAATTTCATAAATCCATAGAGACAAATTATGAAAAGATATCCAAAAAATGGGACGCCTCAATTTTTGCTCCATACCTCGTGTATTACCCCCTACGAAGATTATTCGGAAATCGAGTTCCATTCGTTTCAGCTCCGATTCACTTCCTCACGACTCCGAATGGACGCGAATATAATTTCATAAATCCATATGGAAAAATTATGAAAAGATATTCAAAAAATGGGTCGCCTCAATTTTTGCTCCATACCTCGCGTACTACCCCCTACGAGGATTATTCGGAAACCGAGGTCCATTCGTTTCAGCTCCGATTCACTTCCGGACGACCTCGAATGGACGCGAATGCAATTTAATAAATCCATAGGGACAAATTATGAAAATATATCCAAGAAATGGGCCTCCTCAATTTTTGCTCCATACCTTGTGTACTACCCCCTACGAGGATTATTCGGAAACCGAGTTCCATTCGTTTCAGCTCCGATTCACTTCCGGACGACCCCGAATGGACGCGAATGCAATTACATAAATCCATAGGGACAAATTATGAAAATATATTCAAAAAATGGGCTGCCTCAATTTTTGGGCCATACCTCTTGTACAACCCCCTACAAGGATTATTCGGATACCGAGTTTCAATCGTTTCAGCTCCAACTCACTTCCGGACGACCCTGAATGGACGCGAATACAATTTCATAAATCCATAGGTACAAATTATGATAAGATTTCGAAAAAATGGGCCACCTCAATTTTTACTCCATACCTCGTGTACTTACCCCTACGAGGATGATTCAGAAATCGAGTTTCAATCGTTTCAGCTCCGATTCACTTCCGGACGACCCCGAATGGACGCGAATGCAATTTCATAAATTCATAGGAACAAATTATGAAAAGATATCCAAAAAATAGGCCGCCTCAATTTTTGCTCCAAACCTCGTGTACTACCCCCTACGAGGATTATTCGAAAACCGAGTTCCATTCGTTTCAGCTTCGATTCACTTCCGGACGACCCCGAATGGACGCGAATGTAATTACATAAATCCATAGGGGCAAATTATGAAAAGATATTCAAAAAACGGGTTGCCTCAATTTTTACTCTATACCTCGTGTACTACCCCCTATGAGGATTATTCGGAAACCGAGTTCATTTCGTTTCAGCTCCGATTCACTTCTGGACGACCCCGAATGGACGCGAATGCAATTTTATAAATCCATAGGGACAAATTATGAAAAGATATCCAAAAAATGGGCCGCCTCAATTTTTGCTCCATACCTCGTGTACTACCCCCTACGAGGATTATTCGGAAACCGAGTTCCATTCGTTTCAGCTCCGATTCACTTCCGGACGACCCCGAATGGACGCGAATGCAATTTCATAAATCCATAGTGACAAATTATGAAAAGATTTCCAAAAAATGGGATGCCTCAATTTTTGCTCCATACCTCGTGTACTACCCCCTACGAGGATTATTCAGAAACCGAGTTCCATTCGTTTCAGCTCCGATTCACTTCTGCACGACTCCGAATCGACGGGAATGTAATTTCATAAATCCATAGGGACAAATTATGAAAAGATATCCAAAAAACGGGCCGCCTCAATTTTTGCTCCATACCTCGTGTACTACCCCCTACGAGGATTATTCGGAAACCTAGTTCCATTCGTTTCAGCTCCGATTCAGTTCCGGACGACCCCGAATGGACGCGAATGCAATTTCATAAATCCATAGGGACAAATTATTAGAGGATATCAAAAAAATGGGCCGCCTCAATTTTTGCTCCATACCTCGTGTACTTCCATTCGTTTCAGCTTCGATTCACTTCCGGACGACCTCGAATGGACGCGAATGCAATTTCATAAATCCATAGGGACAAATTATGAAAAGATATCCAAAAAACGGGCCGCCTCAATTTTTGATCCATACCTCGTGTACTACCCCCTACGAAAATTATTCGGAAACCGAGTTTCATTCGTTTCAGCTCCGATTCACTTCCGGACGACCCCGAATGGACGCGAATGCAATTTCATAAATCCATAGAGACAAATTATGAAAAGATATCCTAAAAACAGGCCGCCTCAATTTTTGCTCCATACCTCGTGTACTACCCCCTACGAGGATTATTCGGAAACCGAGTTCCATTCGTTTCAGCTCCGATTCACTTCCGGACGATCCCGAATGGACGCAAATGCAATTTCATAAATCCATAGGGACAAATTAGGAAAAGATATCCAAAAAATAGGCCGCCTCAATTTTTGCTCCATACCTCGTGTACTACCCCCTACGAGGATTATTCGGAAACCGAGTTCCCTTCGTTTCAGCTCCGATTCACTTCCTGACAATCCCGAATGGACGCGAATGCAATTTCATAAATCCATAGGGACAAATTATGAAAAAATATCCAAAAAACGGGCCGCCTTAATTTTTGCTCCATACCTCGTGTACTACCCTCTACGAGGATTATTCGAAAATCGAGTTCCATTCGTTTCAGCTCCGATTCACTTCCGGACGACCCCAAATAGACGCGAATGCAATTTCATAAATCCATAGAGACAAATTATGAAAAGATATCCAAAAAATGGGACGCCTCAATTTTTGCTCCATACCTCGTGTATTACCCCCTACGAAGATTATTCGGAAATCGAGTTCCATTCGTTTCAGCTCCGATTCACTTCCTCACGACTCCGAATGGACGCGAATATAATTTCATAAATCCATATGGAAAAATTATGAAAAGATATTCAAAAAATGGGTCGCCTCAATTTTTGCTCCATACCTCGCGTACTACCCCCTACGAGGATTATTCGGAAACCGAGGTCCATTCGTTTCAGCTCCGATTCACTTCCGGACGACCTCGAATGGACGCGAATGCAATTTAATAAATCCATAGGGACAAATTATGAAAATATATCCAAGAAATGGGCCTCCTCAATTTTTGCTCCATACCTTGTGTACTACCCCCTACGAGGATTATTCGGAAACCGAGTTCCATTCGTTTCAGCTCCGATTCACTTCCGGACGACCCCGAATGGACGCGAATGCAATTACATAAATCCATAGGGACAAATTATGAAAATATATTCAAAAAATGGGCTGCCTCAATTTTTGGGCCATACCTCTTGTACAACCCCCTACAAGGATTATTCGGATACCGAGTTTCAATCGTTTCAGCTCCAACTCACTTCCGGACGACCCTGAATGGACGCGAATACAATTTCATAAATCCATAGGTACAAATTATGATAAGATTTCGAAAAAATGGGCCACCTCAATTTTTACTCCATACCTCGTGTACTACCCCTACGAGGATGATTCAGAAACCGAGTTTCAATCGTTTCAGCTCCGATTCACTTCCGGACGACCCCGAATGGACGCGAATGCAATTTCATAAATTCATAGGGACAAATTATGAAAAGATATCCAAAAAACAAGCCGCCTCAATTTTTGCTCAATACCTCGTGTACTACCCCCTATGAGGATTATTCGGAAACCGAGTTCCATTCGTTTTAGCTTCGATTCACTTCCGGACGACCCCGAATGGACGCGAATGTAATTACATAAATCCATAGGGACAAATTATGAAAAGATATTCAAAAAACGGGTTGCCTCAATTTTTACTCCATACCTCGTGTACTACCCCCTACGAGGATTATTCGGAAACCAAGTTCGTTTCGTTTTAGCTCCGATTCACTTCCGGACGACCCCGAATGGACGCGAATGCAATTTTATAAATCCATAGGGAAAATTATAAAAAGATATCCAAAAAACGGGCCGCCTCAATTTTTGCTCTATACCTCGTGTATTACCCCCTACGAGGATTATTCGGAAACCGAGTTCCATTCGTTTCAGCTCCGATTCACTTCCGGACGACCCCGAATGGACGCGAATGCAATTTCATAAATTCATAGTGACAAATTATGAAAAGATTTCCAAAAAATGGGATGCCTCAATTTTTGCTCCATACCTCGTGTACTACCCCCTACGAGGATTATTCAGAAACCGAGTTTCATTCGTTTCAGCTCCGATTCACTTCCGCACGACTCCGAATCGACGCGAATGTAATTTCATAAATCCATAGGGACAAATTATGAAAAGATATCCAAAAAATGGGCCGCCTCAATTTTTGCTCCATACCTCGTGTACTACCCCCTACGAGGATTATTCGGAAACCGAGTTCCATTCGTTTCAGCTCCGATTCAGTTCCGGACGACCCCGAATGGACGCGAATGCAATTTCATAAATCCATAGGGACAAATTATTAGAGTATTTCAAAAAAATGGGCCGCCTCAATTTTTGCTCCATACCTCGTGTACTTCCATTCGTTTCAGCTCCGATTCACTTCCGGACGACCCCGAATGGACGCGAATGCAATTTCATAAATCCATAGGGACAAATTATGAAAAGATATCAAAAAAATGGGCCGCCTCAATTTTTGCTCCATACCTCGTGTACTACCCCCTACGAGGATTATTCGGAAATCGAGTTCCATTAGTTTCAGCTCCGATTCACTTCCGTACGACCCCGAATGGACGCGAATGCAATTTCATAAATCCATAGAGACAAATTATGAAAAGATATCCAAAAATTGGGACGCCTCGATTTTTGCCCCATACCTGGTGTACTACCCCCTACGAGGTATATTCGGAAACCGAGTTCCATTCGTTTCATCTCCGATTCAGTTCTGGACGACCCCGAATGGACGCGAATGCAATTTCATAAATCCATAGCGACAAATTATGAAAAGATATCCAAAAAACAGGCCGCCTCAATTTTTGCTCCATACCTCGTGTACTACCCCCTACGAGGATTATTCGGAAACTGAGTTCCATTCGTTTAAGCTCCGATTCACTTCCGGACGACCCCGAATGGACGCGAATGCAATTTCATAAATTCATAGGGACAAATCATGAAAAGATATCCAAAAAATAGGCCGCCTCAATTTTTGCTCCAAACCTCGTGTACTACCCCCTACGAGGATTATTCGAAAACCGAGTTCCATTCGTTTCAGCTCCGATTCACTTCCGGACGATCCCGAATGGACGCGAATGCAATTTCATAAATCCATAGGGACAAATTATGAAAAGATATCCAAAAAATGGGCCGCCTCAATTTTTGCTCCATACCTCGTGTACTACCCCCTACGAGGATTATTCGGAAACCGAGTTCAATTCGTTTCAGCTCCGATTCACTTCCGGACGATCACGAATGGACGCGAATGCAATTTCATAAATCCATAGGGACAAATTATGAAAAGATATCCAAAAAACGGGCCGCCTCAATTTTTTCTCCATACCTCGTGTACTACCCCCTACGCGGATTATTCGGAAACCGAGTTCCATTCGTTTCAGCTCTAATTCACTTCCGGACGACTCCGAATGGACGCGAATGTAATTACATAAATCCATAGGGACAAATTATGAAAAGATATTCAAAAAACGGGTCGCCTCAATTTTTGCTCCATACCTCGTGTACTACCCCCTACGAGGATTATTCGGAAACCAAGTTCGATTCGTTTCACCTCCGATTCACTTCCGGACTACCCCAAATGGACGCGAATGCAATTTAATAAATCCATAGGGACAAATTATGAAAAGATATCCAAAAAACGGGCCGCCTCAATTTTTGCTCCATACCTCTTGTACTACCCCCTATGAGGATTATTTGGAAACTAAGTTCCATTCGTTTCAGCTCCGATTCACTTCCGGACGAACCCGAATGGACGCGAATGCAATTTTATAAATCTATAGAGACAAATTACGAAAAGATATCCAAAAAACGGGCCGCCTCAATTTTTGCTCCATACCCCGTGTAGTACCCCCTACGAGGATTATTCGGAAACCGAGGTCCATTCGTTTCAGCTCCGATTCACTTCCTCACGACTCCGAATGGACGCGAATATAATTTCATAAATCCATATGGAAAAATTATGAAAAGATATTCAAAAAATGGGTCGCCTCAATTTTTGCTCCATACCTCGCGTACTACCCCCTACGAGGATTATTCGGAAACCGAGGTCCATTCGTTTCAGCTCCGATTCACTTCCGGACGACCTCGAATGGACGCGAATGCAATTTAATAAATCCATAGGGACAAATTATGAAAATATATCCAAGAAATGGGCCTCCTCAATTTTTGCTCCATACCTTGTGTACTACCCCCTACGAGGATTATTCGGAAACCGAGTTCCATTCGTTTCAGCTCCGATTCACTTCCGGACGACCCCGAATGGACGCGAATGCAATTACATAAATCCATAGGGACAAATTATGAAAATATATTCAAAAAATGGGCTGCCTCAATTTTTGGGCCATACCTCTTGTACAACCCCCTACAAGGATTATTCGGATACCGAGTTTCAATCGTTTCAGCTCCAACTCACTTCCGGACGACCCTGAATGGACGCGAATACAATTTCATAAATCCATAGGTACAAATTATGATAAGATTTTGAAAAAATGGGCCACCTCAATTTTTACTCCATACCTCGTGTACTACCCCTACGAGGATGATTCAGAAATCGAGTTTCAATCGTTTCAGCTCCGATTCACTTCCGGACGACCCCGAATGGACGCGAATGCAATTTCATAAATTCATAGGAACAAATTATGAAAAGATATCCAAAAAATAGGCCGCCTCAATTTTTGCTCCAAACCTCGTGTACTACCCCCTACGAGGATTATTCGAAAACCGAGTTCCATTCGTTTCAGCTTCGATTCACTTCCGGACGACCCCGAATGGACGCGAATGTAATTACATAAATCCATAGGGGCAAATTATGAAAAGATATTCAAAAAACGGGTTGCCTCAATTTTTACTCTATACCTCGTGTACTACCCCCTATGAGGATTATTCGGAAACCGAGTTCATTTCGTTTCAGCTCCGATTCACTTCTGGACGACCCCGAATGGACGCGAATGCAATTTTATAAATCCATAGGGACAAATTATGAAAAGATATCCAAAAAATGGGCCGCCTCAATTTTTGCTCCATACCTCGTGTACTACCCCCTACGAGGATTATTCGGAAACCGAGTTCCATTCGTTTCAGCTCCGATTCACTTCCGGACGACCCCGAATGGACGCGAATGCAATTTCATAAATCCATAGTGACAAATTATGAAAAGATTTCCAAAAAATGGGATGCCTCAATTTTTGCTCCATACCTCGTGTACTACCCCCTACGAGGATTATTCAGAAACCGAGTTCCATTCGTTTCAGCTCCGATTCACTTCTGCACGACTCCGAATCGACGGGAATGTAATTTCATAAACCCATAGGGACAAACTATGAAAAGATATCCAAAAAATGGGCCGCCTCAATTTTTGCTCCATACCTCGTGTACTACCCCCTACGAGGATTATTCGGAAACCTAGTTCCATTCGTTTCAGCTCCGATTCAGTTCCGGACGACCCCGAATGGACGCGAATGCAATTTCATAAATCCATAGGGACAAATTATTAGAGGATATCAAAAAAATGGGCCGCCTCAATTTTTGCTCCATACCTCGTGTACTTCCATTCGTTTCAGCTTCGATTCACTTCCGGACGACCTCGAATGGACGCGAATGCAATTTCATAAATCCATAGGGACAAATTATGAAAAGATATCCAAAAAACGGGCCGACTCAATTTTTGATCCATACCTCGTGTACTACCCCCTACGAAAATTATTCGGAAACCGAGTTTCATTCGTTTCAGCTCCGATTCACTTCCGGACGACCCCGAATGGACGCGAATGCAATTTCATAAATCCATAGAGACAAATTATGAAAAGATATCCTAAAAAAGGCCGCCTCAATTTTTGCTCCATACCTCGTGTACTACCCCCTACGAGGATTATTCGGAAACCGAGTTCCATTCGTTTCAGCTCCGATTCACTTCCGGACGATCCCGAATGGACGCAAATGCAATTTCATAAATCCATAGGGACAAATTAGGAAAAGATATCCAAAAAATAGGCCGCCTCAATTTTTGCTCCATACCTCGTGTACTACCCCCTACGAGGATTATTCGGAAACCGAGTTCCCTTCGTTTCAGCTCCGATTCACTTCCTGACAATCCCGAATGGACGCGAATGCAATTTCATAAATCTATAGGGACAAATTATGAAAAAATATCCAAAAAACGGGCCGCCTTAATTTTTGCTCCATACCTCGTGTACTACCCTCTACGAGGATTATTCGAAAATCGAGTTCCATTCGTTTCAGCTCCGATTCACTTCCGGACGACCCCAAATAGACGCGAATGCAATTTCATAAATCCATAGAGACAAATTATGAAAAGATATCCAAAAAATGGGACGCCTCAATTTTTGCTCCATACCTCGTGTATTACCCCCTACGAAGATTATTCGGAAATCGAGTTCCATTCGTTTCAGCTCCGATTCACTTCCTCACGACTCCGAATGGACGCGAATATAATTTCATAAATCCATATGGAAAAATTATGAAAAGATATTCAAAAAATGGGTCGCCTCAATT
Organism: Apium graveolens; assembly: GCF_009905375.1. NCBI lineage: Eukaryota > Viridiplantae > Streptophyta > Magnoliopsida > Apiales > Apiaceae > Apium > Apium graveolens. The sequence goes on from NW_027421564.1 coordinate 18,069, forward strand.
TTTGCTCCATACCTCGCGTACTACCCCCTACGAGGATTATTCGGAAACCGAGGTCCATTCGTTTCAGCTCCGATTCACTTCCGGACGACCTCGAATGGACGCGAATGCAATTTAATAAATCCATAGGGACAAATTATGAAAATATATCCAAGAAATGGGCCTCCTCAATTTTTGCTCCATACCTTGTGTACTACCCCCTACGAGGATTATTCGTAAACCGAGTTCCATTCGTTTCAGCTCCGATTCACTTCCGGACGACCCCGAATGGACGCGAATGCAATTACATAAATCCATAGGGACAAATTATGAAAATATATTCAAAAAATGGGCTGCCTCAATTTTTGGGCCATACCTCTTGTACAACCCCCTACAAGGATTATTCGGATACCGAGTTTCAATCGTTTCAGCTCCAACTCACTTCCGGACGACCCTGAATGGACGCGAATACAATTTCATAAATCCATAGGTACAAATTATGATAAGATTTCGAAAAATGGGCCACCTCAATTTTTACTCCATACCTCGTGTACTACCCCTACGAGGATGATTCAGAAACCGAGTTTCAATCGTTTCAGCTCCGATTCACTTCCGGACGACCCCGAATGGACGCGAATGCAATTTCATAAATCCATAGAGACAAATTATGAAAAGATATCCTAAAAAAGGCCGCCTCAATTTTTGCTCCATACCTCGTGTACTACCCCCTACGAGGATTATTCGGAAACCGAGTTCCATTCGTTTCAGCTCCGATTCACTTCCGGACGATCCCGAATGGACGCAAATGCAATTTCATAAATCCATAGGGACAAATTAGGAAAAGATATCCAAAAAATAGGCCGCCTCAATTTTTGCTCCATACCTCGTGTACTACCCCCTACGAGGATTATTCGGAAACCGAGTTCCCTTCGTTTCAGCTCCGATTCACTTCCTGACAATCCCGAATGGACGCGAATGCAATTTCATAAATCTATAGGGACAAATTATGAAAAAATATCCAAAAAACGGGCCGCCTTAATTTTTGCTCCATACCTCGTGTACTACCCTCTACGAGGATTATTCGAAAATCGAGTTCCATTCGTTTCAGCTCCGATTCACTTCCGGACGACCCCAAATAGACGCGAATGCAATTTCATAAATCCATAGAGACAAATTATGAAAAGATATCCAAAAAATGGGACGCCTCAATTTTTGCTCCATACCTCGTGTATTACCCCCTACGAAGATTATTCGGAAATCGAGTTCCATTCGTTTCAGCTCCGATTCACTTCCTCACGACTCCGAATGGACGCGAATATAATTTCATAAATCCATATGGAAAAATTATGAAAAGATATTCAAAAAATGGGTCGCCTCAATTTTTGCTCCATACCTCGCGTACTACCCCCTACGAGGATTATTCGGAAACCGAGGTCCATTCGTTTCAGCTCCGATTCACTTCCGGACGACCTCGAATGGACGCGAATGCAATTTAATAAATCCATAGGGACAAATTATGAAAATATATCCAAGAAATGGGCCTCCTCAATTTTTGCTCCATACCTTGTGTACTACCCCCTACGAGGATTATTCGTAAACCGAGTTCCATTCGTTTCAGCTCCGATTCACTTCCGGACGACCCCGAATGGACGCGAATGCAATTACATAAATCCATAGGGACAAATTATGAAAATATATTCAAAAAATGGGCTGCCTCAATTTTTGGGCCATACCTCTTGTACAACCCCCTACAAGGATTATTCGGATACCGAGTTTCAATCGTTTCAGCTCCAACTCACTTCCGGACGACCCTGAATGGACGCGAATACAATTTCATAAATCCATAGGTACAAATTATGATAAGATTTCGAAAAAATGGGCCACCTCAATTTTTACTCCATACCTCGTGTACTACCCCTACGAGGATGATTCAGAAACCGAGTTTCAATCGTTTCAGCTCCGATTCACTTCCGGACGACCCCGAATGGACGCGAATGCAATTTCATAAATTCATAGGGACAAATTATGAAAAGATATCCAAAAAACAAGCCGCCTCAATTTTTGCTCAATACCTCGTGTACTACCCCCTATGAGGATTATTCGGAAACCGAGTTCCATTCGTTTTAGCTTCGATTCACTTCCGGACGACCCCGAATGGACGCGAATGTAATTACATAAATCCATAGGGACAAATTATGAAAAGATATTCAAAAAACGGGTTGCCTCAATTTTTACTCCATACCTCGTGTACTACCCCCTATGAGGATTATTCGGAAAACCGAGTTCGTTTCGTTTTAGCTCCGATTCACTTCCGGACGACCCCGAATGGACGCGAATGCAATTTTATAAATCCATAGGGAAAATTATAAAAAGATATCCAAAAAACGGGCCGCCTCAATTTTTGCTCTATACCTCGTGTATTACCCCCTACGAGGATTATTCGGAAACCGAGTTCCATTCGTTTCAGCTCCGATTCACTTCCGGACGACCCCGAATGGACGCGAATGCAATTTATAAATCCATAGTGACAAATTATGAAAAGATTTCCAAAAAATGGGATGCCTCAATTTTTGCTCCATACCTCGTGTACTACCCCCTACGAGGATTATTCAGAAACCGAGTTTCATTCGTTTCAGCTCCGATTCACTTCCGCACGACTCCGAATCGACGCGAATGTAATTTCATAAATCCATAGGGACAAATTATGAAAAGATATCCAAAAAATGGGCCGCCTCAATTTTTGCTCCATACCTCGTGTACTACCCCCTACGAGGATTATTCGGAAACCGAGTTCCATTCGTTTCAGCTCCGATTCAGTTCCGGACGACCCCGAATGGACGCGAATGCAATTTCATAAATCCATAGGGACAAATTATTAGAGTATTTCAAAAAAATGGGCCGCCTCAATTTTTGCTCCATACCTCGTGTACTTCCATTCGTTTCAGCTCCGATTCACTTCCGGACGACCCCGAATGGACGCGAATGCAATTTCATAAATCCATAGGGACAAATTATGAAAAGATATCAAAAAAATGGGCCGCCTCAATTTTTGCTCCATACCTCGTGTACTACCCCCTACGAGGATTATTCGGAATCGAGTTCCATTCGTTTCAGCTCCGATTCACTTCCGTACGACCCCGAATGGACGCGAGTGCAATTTCATAAATCCATAGAGACAAATTATGAAAAGATATCCAAAAATTGGGACGCCTCGATTTTTGCCCCATACCTGGTGTACTACCCCCTACGAGGTATATTCGGAAACCGAGTTCCATTCGTTTCATCTCCGATTCAGTTCTGGACGACCCCGAATGGACGCGAATGCAATTTCATAAATCCATAGCGACAAATTATGAAAAGATATCCAAAAAACAGGCCGCCTCAATTTTTGCTCCATACCTCGTGTACTACCCCCTACGAGGATTATTCGGAAACCGAGTTCCATTCGTTTAAGCTCCGATTCACTTCCGACGACCCCGAATGGACGCGAATGCAATTTCATAAATTCATAGGGACAAATTATGAAAAGATATCCAAAAAATAGGCCGCCTCAATTTTTGCTCCAAACCTCGTGTACTACCCCCTACGAGGATTATTCGAAAACCGAGTTCCATTCGTTTCAGCTCCGATTCACTTCCGGACGATCCCGAATGGACGCGAATGCAATTTCATAAATCCATAGGGACAAATTATGAAAAGATATCCAAAAAATGGGCCGCCTCAATTTTTGCTCCATACCTCGTGTACTACCCCCTACGAGGATTATTCGGAAACCGAGTTCAATTCGTTTCAGCTCCGATTCACTTCCGGACGATCACGAATGGACGCGAATGCAATTTCATAAATCCATAGGGACAAATTATGAAAAGATATCCAAAAAACGGGCCGCCTCAATTTTTGCTCCGTACCTCGTGTACTACCCCCTACGCGGATTATTCGGAAACCGAGTTCCATTCGTTTCAGCTCTAATTCACTTCCGGACGACTCCGAATGGACGCGAATGTAATTACATAAATCCATAGGGACAAATTATTAGAGGATTTCAAAAAAACGGGCCGCCTCAATTTTTGCTCCATACCTCGTGTACTTCCATTCGTTTCAGCTCCGATTCACTTCCGGACGACCTCGAATGGACTCGAATGTAATTTCATAAATCTATAGGGACAAATTATGAAAGATATCCAAAAAACGGGCCGCCACAATTTTTGATCCATACCTCGTGTACTACCCCCTACGAAAATTATTCGGAAACCGAGTTTCATTCGTTTCAGCTCCGATTCACTTCCGGACGACCCCGAATGGACGCGAATGCAATTTCATAAATCCATAGAGACAAATTAGGAAAAGATATCCAAAAAACAGGCCGCCTCAATTTTTGCTCCATACCTCGTGTACTACCCCCTACGCGGATTATTCGGAAACCGAGTTCCATTCGTTTCAGCTCCGATTCACTTCCGGACGATCACGAATGGACGCGAATGCAATTTCATAAATCCATAGGGACAAATTATGAAAAGATATCCAAAAAACGGGCCGCCTCAATTTTGCTCCATACCTCGTGTACTACCCCCTACGCGGATTATTCGGAAACCGAGTTCCATTCGTTTCAGCTCTAATTCACTTCCGGACGACTCCGAATGGACGCGAATGTAATTACATAAATCCATAGGGGACAATTATGAAAAGATATTCAAAAAACGGGTCGCCTCAATTTTGCTCCATACCTCGTGTACTACCCCCTACGAGGATTATTCGGAAACCAAGTTCGATTCGTTTCACCTCCGATTCACTTCCGGACTACCCCAAATGGACGCGAAATGCAATTTAATAAATCCATAGGGACAAATTATGAAAAGATATCCAAAAAAACGGGCCGCCTCAATTTTTGCTCCATACCTCTTGTACTACCCCCTATGAGGATTATTTGGAAACTAAGTTCCATTCGTGTCAGCTCCGATTCACTTCCGGACGACCCCGAATGGACGCGAATGCAATTTCATAAATCTATAGAGACAAATTACGAAAAGATATCCAAAAAACGGGGCCGCCTCAATTTTGCTCCATACCTCGTGTACTACCCCCTACGAGGATTATTCGAAAATCGAGTTCCATTCGTTTCAGCTCCGATTCACTTTCGCACGACGCCGAATAGACGCAAATGGAATTTCATAAATCCATAGGGACAAATTATGAAAAGATATCCAAAAAAATGGGCCGCCTCAATTTTGCTCCATACCTCGTAAACTACCCCCTACGAGGATTATTCGGAAACCGAGTTCCATTCGTTTCATTCTCCGATTCAGTTCTGGACGACCCCCGAATGGACGCGAATGCAATTTCATAAATCCATAGCGACAAATTATGTAAAGATATCCAAAAAACAGGCCGCCTCAATTTTGCTCCATACCTCGTGTACTACCCCTACGAGGATTATTCGGAAACCGAGTTCCATTCGTTTAAGCTCCGATTCACTTCCGGACGACCCCGAATGGACGCGAATGCAATTTCATAAATTCATAGGGACAAATTATGAAAAGATATCCAAAAAATAGGCCGCCTCAATTTTTGCTCCAAACCTCGTGTACTACCCCCTACGAGGATTATTCGAAAACCGAGTTCCATTCGTTTCAGCTCCGATTCACTTCCGGACGATCCCGAATGGACGCGAATGCAATTTCATAAATCCATAGGGACAAATTATGAAAAGATATCCAAAAAATGGGCCGCCTCAATTTTTGCTCCATACCTTGTGTACTACCCCCTACGAGGATTATTCGGAAACCGAGTTCAATTCGTTTCAGCTCCGATTCACTTCCGGACGACCCCGAATGGACGCGAATGCAATTTGATAAATCCATAGGGACAAATTTTGAAAAGATATCCAAAAAAGGTGCCGCCACAAATTTTGCTCCATACCTCGTGTACTACCCCCTACGAGGATTATTCGGAAACCGAGTTCCATTCATTTCATCTCCGATTCAGTTCCGGACGACCCCGAATGGACGCGAATGCAATTTCATAAATCCATAAGGACAAATTATGAAAAGATTTCAAAAAAAATGGGCCGCCTCAATTTTTGCTCCATACCTCGTGTACTACCCCCCTACGCGGATTATTCGGAAACCGAGTTCCATTCGTTTCAGCTCCGATTCACTTCCGGACGATCCCGAATGGACGCGAATGCAATTTCATAAATCCATAGGGACAAATTATGAAAAGATATCCAAAAAAAACGGGCCGCCTCAATTTTTGCTCCATACCTCGTGTACTACCCCCTACGCGGATTATTCGGAAACCGAGTTCCATTCGTTTCAGCTCTAATTCACTTCCGGACGACTCCGAATGGACGCGAATGTAATTACATAAATCCATAGGGACAAATTATGAAAAGATATTCAAAAAACGGGTCGCCTCAATTTTTGCTCCATACCTCGTGTACTACCCCCTACGAGGATTATTCGGAAACCAAGTTCGATTCGTTTCACCTCCGATTCACTTCCGGACTACCCCAAATGGACGCGAATGCAATTTAATAAATCCATAGGGACAAATTATGAAAAGATATCCAAAAAACGGGCCGCCTCAATTTTTGCTCCATACCTCTTGTACTACCCCCTATGAGGATTATTTGGAAACTAAGTTCCATTCGTTTCAGCTCCGATTCACTTCCGGACGACCCCGAATGGACGCGAATGCAATTTCATAAATCTATAGAGACAAATTACGAAAAGATATCCAAAAAAACGGGCCGCCTCAATTTTTGCTCCATACCTCGTGTACTACCCCCTACGAGGATTATTCGAAAATCGAGTTCCATTCGTTTCAGCTCCGATTTCACTTCGCACGACGCCGAATAGACGCAAATGGAATTTCATAAATCCATAGGGACAAATTATGAAAAGATATCCAAAAAATGGGCCGCCTCAATTTTGCTCCATACCTCGTAAACTACCCCTACGAGGATTATTCGGAAACCGAGTTCCATTCGTTTCATCTCCGATTCAGTTCTGGACGACCCCGAATGGACGCGAATGCAATTTCATAATCCATAGCGACAAATTATGTAAAGATATCCAAAAAACAGGCCGCCTCAATTTTTGCTCCATACCTCGTGTACTACCCCCTACGAGGATTATTCGGAAACCGAGTTCCATTCGTTTAAGCTCCGATTCACTTCGGACGACCCCGAATGGACGCGAATGCAATTTCATAAATTCATAGGGACAAATTATGAAAAGATATCCAAAAAATAGGCCGCCTCAATTTTGCTCCAAAACCTCGTGTACTACCCCCTACGAGGATTATTCGAAAACCGAGTTCCATTCGTTTCAGCTCCGATTCACTTCCGGACGATCCCGAATGGACGCGAATGCAATTTCATAAATCCATAGGGACAAATTATGAAAAGATATCCAAAAAATGGGCCGCCTCAATTTTTGCTCCATACCTTGTGTACTACCCCCTACGAGGATTATTCGGAAACCGAGTTCAATTCGTTTCAGCTCCGATTCACTTCCGGACGACCCCGAATGGACGCGAATGCAATTTGATAAATCCATAGGGACAAATTTTGAAAAGATATCCAAAAAAGGGGCCGCCACAAATTTTGCTCCATACCTCGTGTACTACCCCCTACGAGGATTATTCGGAAACCGAGTTCCATTCATTTCATCTCCGATTCAGTTCCGGACGACCCCGAATGGACGCGAATGCAATTTCATAAATCCATAAGGACAAATTATGAAAAGATTTCAAAAAATGGGCCGCCTCAATTTTTGCCTCCATACCTCGTGTACTACCCCCTACGCGGATTATTCGGAAACCGAGTTCCATTCGTTTCAGCTCCGATTCACTTCCGGACGATCACGAATGGACGCGAATGCAATTTCATAATCCATAGGGACAAATTATGAAAAGATATCCAAAAAAACGGGCCGCCTCAATTTTTGCTCCATACCTCGTGTACTACCCCCTACGCGGATTATTCGGAAACCGAGTTCCATTCGTTTCAGCTCTAATTCACTTCCGGACGACTCCGAATGGACGCGAATGTAATTACATAATCCATAGGGACAAATTATGAAAAGATATTCAAAAAACGGGTCGCCTCAATTTTTGCTCCATACCTCGTGTACTACCCCCTACGAGGATTATTCGGAAACCAAGTTCGATTCGTTTCACCTCCGATTCACTTCCGGACTACCCCAAATGGACGCGAATGCAATTTAATAAATCCATAGGGACAAATTATGAAAAGATATCCAAAAAACGGGCCGCCTCAATTTTTGCTCCATAACCTCTTGTACTACCCCCTATGAGGATTATTTGGAAACTAAGTTCCATTCGTTTCAGCTCCGATTCACTTCCGGACGACCCGAATGGACGCGAATGCAATTTCATAAATCTATAGAGACAAATACGAAAAGATATCCAAAAAACGGGCCGCCTCAATTTTTGCTCCATACCCCGTGTAGTACCCCCTACGAGGATTATTCGGAAACCGAGTTCCATTCGTTTCCAGCTCCGATTCAGTTCCGGACGACCCCGAATGGACGCGAATGCAATTTCATAAATCCATAGGGACAATTATTAGAGGATTTCAAAAAAACGGGCCGCCTCAATTTTTGCTCCATACCTCGTGTACTTCCATTCGTTTCAGCTCCGATTCACTTCCGGACGACCTCGAATGGACGCGAATGCAATTTCATAATTCATAGGGACAAATTGTGAAAGATATCCAAAAACGGGGCCGCCTCAATTTTGATCCATACCTCGTGTACTACCCCCTACGAAAATTATTCGGAAAACCGAGTTTCCATTCGTTTCAGCTCCGATTCACTTCCGGACGACCCCGAATGGACGCGAATGCAATTTCATAAATCCATAGAGACAAATTATGAAAAGATATCCAAAAAAAAGGCCGCCTCAATTTTTGCTCCATACCTCGTGTACTACCCCCTACGAGGATTATTCGGAAACCGAGTTCCATTCGTTTCAGCTCCGATTCACTTCTGGACGATCCCGAATGGACGCAAATGCAATTTCATAATCCATAGGGACAAATTATGAAAAGATATCCAAAAATAGGCCGCCTCAATTTTTGCTCCATACCTCGTGTACTACCCCCCTACGAGGATTATTCGGAAACCGAGTTCCCTTCGTTTCAGCTCCGATTCACTTCCTGACGATCCCGAATGGACGCGAATGCAATTTCATAATCCATAGGGACAAATTATGAAAAGATATCCAAAAAACGGGCCGCCTTAATTTTTGCTCCACACCTCGTGTACTACCCTCTACGAGGATATTCGAAAATCGAGTTCCATTCGTTTCAGCTCCGATTCACTTCCGGACGACCCCAAATAGACGCGAATGCAATTTCATAAATCCATAGAGACAAATTATGAAAAGATATCCAAAAAATGGGACGCCTCATTTTTGCTCCATACCTCGTGTACTACCCCCTACGAGGATTATTCGGAAACCGAGTTCCCTTCGTTTCAGCTCCGATTCACTTCCTGACGATCCCGAATGGACGCGAATGCAATTTCATAATCCATAGGGACAAATTATGAAAAGATATTCAAAAACAGGTCGCCTTAATTTTGCTCCATACCTCGTGTACTACCCCCTACGAGGATTATTCGGAAACCGAGTTCCATTCGTTTCAGCTCCGATTCACTTCCGGACGATCCCGAATGGACCCCGAATGCAATTTCATAAATCCATAGGGACATAATATTAGAGGATTTCAAAAAAAACGGGCCGCCTCAATTTTGATCCAAACCTCGTGTACTACCCCCCTACGAGGATATTCAGAAAACCGATTTCCATTCATTTCAGCTCCGATTCACTTCCGGACGATCCCGAATGGACGCGAATGCAATTTCATAAATCCATAGGGACAAATTATGAAAAGATATCCAAAAAACGGGCCCGCCTCAATTTTTTGCTCCATACCTCGTGTACTACCCCCTACGAGGATTATTCGAAAATCGAGTTCCATTCGTTTTCAGCTCCGATTCACTTTCGCACGACGCCGAATAGACGCGAATGGAATTTCATAAATCCATAGGGACAAATTATGAAAGATATCCAAAAAATGGGCCGCCTCAATTTGCTCCATACCTCGTATACTACCCCCTACGAGGATTATTCGGAAACCGAGTTCCATTCGTTTCATCTCCGATTCAGTTCTGGACGGACCCCGAATGGACGCGAATGCAATTTCATAAATCCATAGCGACAATTATGAAAAGATATCCAAAAAACAGGCCGCCTCAATTTTTGCTCCATACCTCGTGTACTACCCCCTACGAGGATTATTCGGAAACGAGTTCCATTCGTTAAGCTCCGATTCACTTCCGGACGACCCCGAATGGACGCGAATGCAATTTCATAAATTCATAGGGACAATTATGAAAGATATCCAAAAAATTAGGCCGCCTCAATTTTTGCTCCAAACCTCGTGTACTACCCCCTACGAGGATTATTCGAAAACCGAGTTCCATTCGTTTCAGCTCCGATTCACTTCCGGACGATCCCGAATGGACGCGAATGCAATTTCTAATCCATAGGGACAAATTATGAAAGATATCCAAAAAATGGGCCGCCTCAATTTTTGCTCCATACCTTGTGTACTACCCCCTACGAGGATTATCGGAAACCGAGTTCAATTCGTTTCAGCTCCGATTCACTTCCGGACGACCCCCGAATGGACGCGAATGCAATTTGATAAATCCATAGGGACAAATTATGAAAAGATATCCAAAAAAGGGGCCGCCACAAATTTTGCTCCATACCTCGTGTACTACCCCCTAACGAGGATTATTCGGAAACCGAGTTCCATTCGTTTCATCTCCGATTCAGTTCCGGACGACCCCGAATGGACGCGAATGCAATTTCATAAATCCATAAGGACAAATTATGAAAAGATTTCAAAAAAATGGGCCGCCTCAATTTTTGCTCCATATTTCGTGTACTACCCCCTACGCGGATTATTCGGAAACCGAGTTCCATTCGTTTCAGCTCCAATTCACTTCCGGACGATCACGAATGGACGCGAATGCAATTTCATAAATCCATAGGGACAAATTATGAAAAGATATCCAAAAAATGGGCCGCCTCAATTTTTGCTCCATACCTCGTGTACTACCCCCTACGCGGATTATTGAGAAACCGAGTTCCATTCGTTTCAGCTCTAATTCACTTCCGGACGACTCCGAATGGACGCGAATGTAATTACATAAATACATAGGGACAAATTATGAAAAGATATTCAAAAAACGGGTCGCCTCAATTTTGCTCCATACCCTCGTGTACTACCCCCTACGAGGATTATTCGGAAACCAAGTTCGATCGTTTCACCTCCGATCACTTCCGGACTACCCCAAATGGACGCGAATGCAATTTAATAAATCCATAGGGACAAATTATGAAAAGATATCCAAAAAATGGGCCGCCTCAATTTTTGCTCCATACCTCTTGTACTACCCCCTATGAGGATTATTTGGAAACTAAGTTCCATTCGTTTCAGCTCCGATTCACTTCCGGACGACCCCGAATGGACGCGAATGCAATTTCATAAATCTATAGAGACAAATTACGAAAAGATATCCAAAAAACGGGCCGCCTCAATTTTTGCTCCATACCCCGTGTAGTACCCCCTACGAGGATTATTCGGAAACCGAGTTCCATTCGTTTTAGCTCCGATTCAGTTCCGGACGACCCCGAATGGACGCGAATGCAATTTCATAAATCCATAGGGACAAATTATTAGAGGATTTCAAAAAAAACGGGCCGCCTCAATTTTTGCTCCATACCTCGTGTACTTCCATTCGTTTCAGCTCCGATTTCACTTCCGGACGACCCTCGAATGGACGCGAATGTAATTTCATAAATCCATAGGGACAAATTATGAAAAGATATCCAAAAATGGGCCGCCTCAATTTTGCTCCATACCTCGTGTACTACCCCCTACGAGGATTATTCGGAAACCGAGTTCCATTCGTTCATCTCCGATTCAGTTCTGGACGACCCCGAATGGACGCAGAATGCAATTTCATAAATCCATAGCGACAAATTATGAAAAGATATCCAAAAAACAGGCCGCCTCAATTTTGCTCCATACCTCGTGTACTACCCCCTACGAGGATTATTCGGAAACCGAGTTCCATTCGTTTAAGCTCCGAGTCACTCCGGACGACCCCGGAATGAACGCGAATGCACTTTCATAAATTCATAGGGACAAATTATGAAAAGATATCCAAAAAATAGGCCGCCTCAATTTTTGCTCCAAACCTCGTGTACTACCCCCTACGAGGATTATTCGAAAACCGAGTTCCATTCGTTTCAGCTCCGATTCACTTCCGGACGATCCCGAATGGACGCGAATGCAATTTCATAATCCATAGGGACAAATTATGAAAAGATATCGAAAAAATGGGCCGCCTCAATTTTTGCTCCATACCTTGTGTACTACCCCCTACGAGGATTATTCGGAAACCGAGTTCAATTCGTTTCAGCTCCGATTCACTTCCGGACGACCCCGAATGGACGCGAATGCAATTTGATAAATCCATAGGGACAAATTATGAAAAGATATCCAAAAAAGGGCCGCCACAAATTTTGCTCCATACCTCGTGTACTACCCCCTACGAGGATTATTCGGAAACCGAGTTCCATTCGTTTCATCTCCGATTCAGTTCCGGACGACCCCGAATGGACGCGAATGCAATTTCATAAATCCATAAGGACAAATTATGAAAAGATTTCAAAAAATGGGCCGCCTCAATTTTTGCTCCATACCTCGTGTACTACCCCCTACGTGGATTATTCGGAAACCGAGTTCCATTCGTTTCAGCTCCGATTCACTTCCGGACGATCACAAATGGACGCGAATGCAATTTCATAAATCCATAGGGACAAATTATGAAAAGATATCCAAAAACGGGCCGCCTCAATTTTTGCTTCCATACCTCGTGTACTACCCCCTACGAGGATTATTCGGAAACCGAGTTCCCTTCGTTTCAGCTCCGATTCACTTCCTGACGATCCCGAATGGACGCGAATGCAATTTCATAAATCCATAGGGACAAATTATGAAAAGATATTCAAAAAACAGGTCGCCTTAATTTTTGCTCCATACCTCGTGTACTACCCCCTACGAGGATTATTCGGAAACCGAGTTCCATTCGTTTCAGCTCCGATTCACTTCCGGACGATCCCGAATGGACCCGAATGCAATTTCATAAATCCATAGGGACAAATTATTAGAGGATTTCAAAAAAACGGGCCGCCTCAATTTTTGATCCAAACCTCGTGTACTACCCCCTACGAGGATTATTCAGAAACCGATTTCCATTCATTTCAGCTCCGATTCACTTCCGGACGATCCCGAATGGACGCGAATGCAATTTCATAAATCCATAGGGACAAATTATGAAAAGATATCCCAAAAAACGGGCCGCCCTCAATTTTTGCTCCATACCTCGTGTACTACCCCCTACGAGGATATTTCGAAAATCGAGTTCCATTCGTTTCAGCTCCGATCACTTTCGCACGACGCCGAATAGACGCGAATGGAATTTAATAAATCCATAGGGACAAATTATGAAAAGATATCCAAAAAATGGGCCGCCTCAATTTTGCTCCATACCTCGTATACTACCCCCTACGAGGATTATTCGGAAACCGAGTTCCATTCGTTTCATCTCCGATTCAGTTCTGGACGACCCCGAATGGACGCGAATGCAATTCATAAATCCATAGCGACAAATTATGAAAAGATATCCAAAAACAGGCCGCCTCAATTTTTGCTCCATACCTCGTGTACTACCCCCTACGAGGATTATTCGGAAACCGAGTTCCATTCGTTAAGCTCCGATTCACTTCCGGACGACCCCGAATGGACGCGAATGCCATTTCATAAATTCATAGGGACAAATTATGAAAAGATATCCAAAAAATAGGCCGCCTCAATTTTTGCTCCAAACCTCGTGTACTACCCCCTACGAGGATTATTCGAAAACCGAGTTCCATTCGTTTCACGCTCCGATTCACTTCCGGACGATCCCGAATGGACGCGAATGCAATTTCATAAATCCATAGGGACAAATTATGAAAGATATCCAAAAAATGGGCCGCCTCAATTTTGCTCCATACCTTGTGTACTACCCCCTACGAGGATTATTCGGAAACCGAGTTCAATTCGTTTCAGCTCCGATTCACTTCCGGACGACCCCGAATGGACGCGAATGCAATTTGATAAATCCATAGGGACAAATTATGAAAAGATATCCAAAAAAGGGGCCGCCACAAATTTTGCTGCATACCTCGTGTACTACCCCCTACGAGGATTATTCGGAAACCGAGTTCCATTCGTTTCATCTCCGATTCAGTTCCGGACGACCCCGAATGGACGCGGAATGCAATTCATAAATCCATAAGGACAAATTATGAAAAGATTTCAAAAAAATGGGCCGCCTCAATTTTTGCTCCATATTTCGTGTACTACCCCCTACGCGGATTATTCGGAAACCGAGTTCCATTCGTTTCAGCTCCGATTCACTTCCGGACGATCACGATGGACGCGAATGCAATTCATAATCCATAGGGACAAATTATGAAAAGATATCCAAAAAATGGGCCGCCTCAATTTTTGCTCCATACCTCGTGTACTACCCCCTACGCGGATTATTCAGAAACCGAGTTCCATTCGTTTCAGCTCTAATTCACTTCCGGACGACTCCGAATGGACGCGAATGTAATTACATAAATACATAGGGACAAATTATGAAAAGATATTCAAAAAACGGGTCGCCTCAATTTTTGCTCCATACCTCGTGTACTACCCCTACGAGGATTATTCGGAAACCAAGTTCGATTCGTTTCACCTCCGATTCACTTCCGGACTACCCCAAATGGACGCGAATGCAATTTAATAAATCCATAGGGGACAAATTATGAAAAGATATCCAAAAAATGGGCCGCCTCAATTTTTGCTCCATACCTCTTGTACTACCCCCTATGAGGATTATTTGGAAACTAAGTTCCATTCGTTTCAACTCCGATTCACTCCGGACGACCCCGAATGGACGCGAATGCAATTTCATAAATCTATAGAGACAAATTACGAAAAGATATCCAAAAAAACGGGCCGCCTCAATTTTGCTCCATACCCCGTGTAGTACCCCCTACGAGGATTATTCGGAAACCGAGTTCCATTCGTTTTAGCTCGATTCAGTTCCGGACGACCCCGAATGGACGCGAATGCAATTTCATAAATCCATAGGGACAAATTATTAGAGGATTTCAAAAAAAACGGGCCGCCTCAATTTTGCTCCACTACCTCGTGTACTTCCATTCGTTTCAGCTCCGATTCACTTCCGGACGACCTCGAATGGACGCGAATGTAATTTCATAAATCCATAGGGACAAATTATGAAAAGATATCCAAAAATGGGCCGCCTCAATTTTGCTCCATACCTCGTGTACTACCCCTACGAGGATATTCGGGAAACCGAGTTCCATTCGTTTCATCTCCGATTCAGTTCTGGACGACCCCGAATGGACGCGAATGCAATTTCATAAATCCATAGCGACAAATTATGAAAAGATATCCAAAAACCGGGCCGCCTCAATTTTTGCTCCATACCTCGTGTACTACCCCCTACGAGGATTATTCGGAAACCGAGAGTTCCATTCGTTTAAGCTCCGATTCACTTCCGGACGACCCCGAATGAACGCGGAATGCAATTTCATAAATTCATAGGGACAAATTATGAAAGATATCCA
The DNA here is from genome assembly GCF_009905375.1 of Apium graveolens. Classification (NCBI taxonomy): domain Eukaryota; kingdom Viridiplantae; phylum Streptophyta; class Magnoliopsida; order Apiales; family Apiaceae; genus Apium; species Apium graveolens. The sequence goes on from NW_027421564.1 coordinate 33,840, forward strand.
AAAAATAGGCCGCCTCAATTTTTTGCTCCAAACCTCGTGTACTACCCCCTACGGGATTATTCTGAAAACCGAGTTCCATTCGTTTCAGCTCCGATTCACTTCCGGACGATCCCGAATGGACGCGAATGCAATTTCATAAATCCATAGGGACAAATTATGAAAAGATATCGAAAAAACATGGGCCGCCTCAATTTTTTGCTCCATACCTTGTGTACTACCCCCTACGAGGATTATTCGGAAACCGAGTTCAATTCGTTTCAGCTCCGATTCACTTCCGGACGACCCCGAATGGACGCGAATGCAATTTGATAAATCCCTAGGGACAAATTATGAAAAGATATCCAAAAAAGGGGCCGCCACAAATTTTGCTCCATACCTCGTGTACTACCCCCTACGAGGATTATTCGGAAACCGAGTTCCATTCGTTTCATCTCCGATTCAGTTCCGGACGACCCCGAATGGACGCGAATGCAATTTCATAAATCCATAAGGACAAATTATGAAAAGATTTCAAAAAAATGGGCCGCCTCAATTTTTGCTCCATACCTCGTGTACTACCCCCTACGCGGATTATTCGGAAACCGAGTTCCATTCGTTTCAGCTCCGATTCACTTCCGGACGATCACAAATGGACGCGAATGCAATTTCATAAATCCATAGGGACAAATTATGAAAAGATATCCAAAAAACGGGCCGCCTCAATTTTTGCTCCATACCTCGTGTACTACCCCCTACGCGGATTATTCGGAAACCGAGTTCCATTCGTTTCAGCTCTAATTCACTTCCGGACGACTCCGAATGGACGCAAATGTAATTACATAAATCCATAGGGACAAATTATGAAAAGATATTCAAAAAACGGGTCGCCTCAATTTTTGCTCCATACCTCGTGTACTACCCCCTACGAGGATTATTCGGAAACCAAGTTCGATTCGTTTCACCTCCGATTCACTTCCGGACTACCCCAAATGGACGCGAATGTAATTTAATAAATCCATAGGGACAAATTATGAAAAGATATCCAAAAAATGGGCCGCCTCAATTTTTGCTCCATACCTCTTGTACTACCCCCTATGAGGATTATTTGGAAACTAAGTTCCATTCGTTTCAGCTCCGATTCACTACCGGACGACCCCGAATGGACGCGAATGCAATTTCATAAATCTATAGAGACAAATTACAAAAAGATATCCAAAAAACGGGCCGCCTCAATTTTTGCTCCATACCCCGTGTAGTACCCCCTACGAGGATTATTCGGAAACCGAGTTCCATTCGTTTCAGCTCCGATTCAGTTCCGGACGACCACGAATGGGACGCGAATGCAATTTCATAAATCCATAGGGACAAATTATTAGAGGATTTCAAAAAAACGGGCCGCCTCAATTTTTGCTCCATACCTCGTGTACTTCCATTCGTTTCAGCTCCGATTCACTTCCGGACGACCTCGAACGGACGCGAATGCAATTTCATAAATCCATAGGGACAAATTATGAAAAGATATCCAAAAAACGGGCCGCCTCAATTTTTGATCCATACCTCGTGTACTACCCCCTACGAAAATTATTCGGAAACCGAGTTTCATTCGTTTCAGCTCCGATTCACTTCCGGACGACCCCGAATGGACGCGAATGCAATTTCATAAATCCATAGAGACAAATTATGAAAAGATATCCAAAAAACAGGCCGCCTCAATTTTTGCTCCATACCTCATGTACTACCCCCTACGAGGATTATTCGGAAACCGAGTTCCATTCGTTTCAGCTCCGATTCACTTCTGGACGATCCCGAATGGACGCAAATGCAATTTCATAAATCCATAGGGACAAATTATGAAAAAATATCCAAAAAATAGGCCGTCTCAATTTTTGCTCCATACCTCGTGTACTACCCCCTACGAGGATTATTCGGAAACCGAGTTCCCTTCGTTTCAGCTCCGATTCACTTCCTGACGATCCCGAATGGACGCGAATGCAATTTCATAAATCCATAGGGACAAATTATGAAAAGATATCCAAAAAACGGGCCGCCTTAATTTTTGCTCCATACCTCGTGTACTACCCTCTATGAGGATTATTCGAAAATCGAGTTCCATTCGTTTCAGCTCCGATTCACTTCCGGACGACCCCAAATAGACGCGAATGCAATTTCATAAATCCATAGAGACAAATTATGTAAAGATATCCAAAAAATGGGACGCCTCAATTTTTGCTCCATACCTCGTGTATTACCCCCTACGAAGATTATTCGGAAATCGAGTTCCATTCGTTTCAGCTCCGATTCACTTCCTCACGACTCCGAATGGACGCGAATATAATTTCATAAATCCATATGGAAAAATTATGAAAAGATATTCAAAAAATGGGTCGCCTCAATTTTTGCTCCATACCTCGCGTACTACCCCTACGAGGATTATTCGGAAAACCGAAGGTCCATTCGTTTCAGCTCCGATTCACTTCCGGACGACCTCGAATGGACGCGAATGCAATTTAATAAATCCATAGGGACAATTATGAAAATATATCCAAGAAATGGGCCTCCTCAATTTTTGCTCCATACCTTGTGTACTACCCCCTACGAGGATTATTCGGAAACCGAGTTCCATTCATTTCACCTCCGATTCACTTCCGGACGACCCCGAATGGACGCGAATGCAATTACATAAATCCATAGGGACAAATTATGAAAATATATTCAAAAAATGGGCTGCCTCAATTTTTGGGCCATACCTCTTGTACAACCCCCTACAAGGATTATTCAGATACCGAGTTTCAATCGTTTCAGCTCCAACTCACTTCCGGACGACCCTGAATGGACGCGAATACAATTTCATAAATCCATAGGTACAAATTATGATAAGATTTCGAAAAAATGGGCCACCTCAATTTTTGCTCCATACCTCGTGTACTACCCCCTACGAGGATGATTCAGAAACGGAGTTTCAATCGTTTCAGCTCCGATTCACTTCCGGACGACCCCGAATGGACGCGAATGCAATTTCATAAATTCATAGGGACAAATTATGAAAAGATATCCAAAAAACAAGCCGCCTCAATTTTTGCTCAATACCTCGTGTACTACCCCCTATGAGGATTATTCGGAAACCGAGTTCCATTCGTTTTAGCTTCGATTCACTTCCGGACGACCCCGAATGGACGCGAATGTAATTACATAAATCCATAGGGACAAATTATGAAAAGATATTCAAAAAACGGGTTGCCTCAATTTTTACTCCATACCTCGTGTACTACCCCCTATGAGGATTATTCGGAAACCCAGTCCGTTTCGTTTTAGCTCCGATTTACTTCCGGACGACCCCGAATGGACGCGAATGCAATTTTATAAATCCATAGGGACAAATTATGAAAAGATATCCAAAAAACGGGCCGCCTCAATTTTTGCTCTATACCTCGTGTACTACCCCCTACGAGGATTATTCGGAAACCGAGTTCCATTCGTTTCAGCTCCGATTCACTTCCGGAGGACCCCGAATGGACGCGAATGCAATTTCATAAATCCATAGTGACAAATTATGAAAAGATTTCCAAAAAATGGGATGCCTCAATTTTTGCTCCATACCTCGTGTATTACCCCCTACGAGGATTATTCAGAAACCGAGTTCCATTCGTTTCAGCTCCGATTCACTTCCGGACGATCACAAATGGACGCGAATGCAATTTCATAAATCCATAGGGACAAATTATGAAAAGATATCCAAAAAACGGGCCGCCTCAATTTTTGCTCCATACCTCGTGTACTACCCCCTACGCGGATTATTCGGAAACCGAGTTCCATTCGTTTCAGCTCTAATTCACTTCCGGACGACTCCGAATGGACGCGAATGTAATTACATAAATCCATAGGGACAAATTATGAAAAGATATTCAAAAAACGGGTCGCCTCAATTTTTGCTCCATACCCGTGTACTACCCCCTACGAGGATTATTCGGAAACCAAGTTCGATTCGTTTCACCTCCGATTCACTTCCGGACTACCCCAAATGGACGCGAATGTAATTTAATAAATCCATAGGGACAAATTATGAAAAGATATCCAAAAAACGGGCCGCCTCAATTTTTGCTCCATACCTCTTGTACTACCCCCTATGAGGATTATTTGGAAACTAAGTTCCATTCGTTTCAGCTCCGATTCACTACCGGACGACCCCGAATGGACGCGAATGCAATTTCATAAATCTATAGAGACAAATTACAAAAAGATATCCAAAAAACGGGCCGCCTCAATTTTTGCTCCATACCCCGTGTAGTACCCCCTACGAGGATTATTCGGAAACCGAGTTCCATTCGTTTCAGCTCCGATTCAGTTCCGGACGACCACGAATGGACGCGAATGCAATTTCATAAATCCATAGGGACAAATTATTAGAGGATTTCAAAAAAACGGGCCGCCTCAATTTTTGCTCCATACCTCGTGTACTTCCATTCGTTTCAGCTCCGATTCACTTCCGGACGACCTCGAACGGACCCGAATGCAATTTCATAAATCCATAGGGACAAATTATGAAAAGATATCCAAAAAACGGGCCGCCTCAATTTTTGATCCATACCTCGTGTACTACCCCCTACGAAAATTATTCGGAAACCGAGTTTCATTCGTTTCAGCTCCGATTCACTTCCGGACGACCCCGAATGGACGCGAATGCAATTTCATAAATCCATAGAGACAAATTATGAAAAGATATCCAAAAACAGGCCGCCTCAATTTTTGCTCCATACCTCATGTACTACCCCCTACGAGGATTATTCGGAAACCGAGTTCCATTCGTTTCAGCTCCGATTCACTTCTGGACGATCCCGAATGGACGCAATGCAATTTCATAATCCATAGGGACAAATTATGAAAAAATATCCAAAAAATAGGCCGTCTCAATTTTTGCTCCATACCTCGTGTACTACCCCCTACGAGGATTATTCGGAAACCGAGTTCCCTTCGTTTCAGCTCCGATTCACTTCCTGACGATCCCGAATGGACGCGAATGCAATTTCATAAATCCATAGGGACAAATTATGAAAAGATATCCAAAAAACGGGCCGCCTTAATTTTTGCTCCATACCTCGTGTACTACCCTCTATGAGGATTATTCGAAAATCGAGTTCCATTCGTTTCAGCTCCGATTCACTTCCGGACGACCCCAAATAGACGCGAATGCAATTTCATAAATCCATAGAGACAAATTATGAAAAGATATCCAAAAAATGGGACGCCTCAATTTTTGCTCCATACCTCGTGTATTACCCCCTACGAAGATTATTCGGAAATCGAGTTCCATTCGTTTCAGCTCCGATTCACTTCCTCACGACTCCGAATGGACGCGAATATAATTTCATAATCCATATGGAAAAATTATGAAAAGATATTCAAAAAATGGGTCGCCTCAATTTTTGCTCCATACCTCGCGTACTACCCCTACGAGGATTATTCGGAAACCGAGGTCCATTCGTTTTCAGCTCCGATTCACTTCCGGACGACCTCGAATGGACGCGAATGCAATTTAATAAATCCATAGGGACAAATTATGAAAATATATCCAAGAAATGGGCCTCCTCAATTTTTGCTCCATACCTTGTGTACTACCCCCTACGAGGATTATTCGGAAACCGAGTTCCATTCGTTTCACCTCCGATTCACTTCCGGACGACCCCGAATGGACGCGAATGCAATTACATAATCCATAGGGACAAATTATGAAATATATTCAAAAAATGGGCTGCCTCAATTTTTGGGCCATACCTCTTGTACAACCCCCTACAAGGATTATTCAGATACCGAGTTTCAATCGTTTTCAGCTCCAACTCACTTCCGGACGACCTGAATGGACGCGAATACAATTTCATAAATCCATAGGTACAAATTATGATAAGATTTCGAAAAAATGGGCCACCTCAATTTTGCTCCATACCTGTGTACTACCCTACGAGGATGATTCAGAAACGAGTTTCAATCGTTCAGCTCCGATTCACTTCCGGACGACCCCGAATGGACGCGAATGCAATTCATAAATTCATGGGACAAATTATGAAAAGATATCCAAAAAACAAGCGCCTCAATTTTTGCTCAATACCTCGTGTAATACCCCCTATGAGGATTATTCGGAAACCGAGTTCCATTCGTTTTAGCTTCGATTCACTTCCGGGACGACCCCGAATGGACGCGAATGTAATTACATAAATCCATAGGGACAAATTATGAAAAGATATTCAAAAAACGTGGTTGCCTCAATTTTTACTCATACCTCGGTACTACCCCCTATGAGGATTATTCGGAAACCCAGTCCGTTTCGTTTTAGCTCGATTACTTCCGGACGACCCCGAATGGACGCGAATGCAATTTTATAAATCCATAGGGACAAATTATGAAAAGATATCCAAAAACGGGCCGCCTCAATTTTTGCTCTATACCCGTGTACTACCCCCTACGAGGATTATTCGGAAACCGAGTTCCATTCGTTTCAGCTCCGATTCACTTCCGGAGGACCCCGAATGGACGCGAATGCAATTTCATAAATCCATAGTGACAAATTATGAAAAGATTTCCAAAAAATGGGATGCCTCAATTTTTGCTCCATACCCGTTGTATTACCCCCTACGAGGATTATCAGAAACCGAGTTTCATTCGTTCAGCTCCGATTTACTTCCGCACGACTACCGAATCGACGCGAATGTAATTTAATAAATCCATAGGGACAAATTATGAAAGATATCCAAAAAAGGGCCGCCTCAATTTTTGCTCCATACCTCGTGTACTACCCCCTACGAGATTATTCGGAAACCGAGTTCCATTCGTTTCAGCTCCGATTCAGTTCCGGACGACCCCGAATGGACGCGAATGCAAATTTCATAAATCCATAGGGGCAAATTATTAGAGTATTTCAAAAAAATAGGCACGCCCTCAATTTTTGCTCCATACCCTGTGTACTTCCAATTCGTTTCAGCTCCGATTCACTTCCGGACGACCCCGAATGGACGCGAATGCAATTTCATAAATCCATAGGGACAAATTATGAAAAGATATCCAAAAAATGGGCCGCCTCAATTTTTGCTCCATACCTAGTATACTACCCCCTACGAGGATTATTCGGAAATCGAGTTCCATTCGTTTCAGCTCCGATTCACTTCCGGTACGACCCCGAATGGACGCGAATGCACTTTCATAAATCCATAGAGACAATTATGAAAAGATATCCAAAAATCGGGACGCCTCGATTTTTGCTCCATACCTGGTGTACTACCCCTACGAGGATTATTCGGAAACCGAGTTCCATCGTTTCAGCTCCGATTCACTTCCGGTCGACCCCGAATGGACGCGAATGCAATTCATAAATCCATAGGACAAATTATGAAAAGATATTCAAAAAACAAGGTCGCCTTAATTTTTGCTCCATACCTCGTGTACTACCCTACGAGGATTATTCGGAAAACGAGTCCATTCGTTTCAGCTCCGATTCACTTCCGGACGATCCCGAATGGCGCGAATGCAATTTCATAACATCCATAGGGACAAATTATTAGAGATTCAAAAAACGGGCACCTCAATTTTTGATCCAAACCCGTGTACTACCCCTACGAGGATATTCAGAAACCGATTTCCATTCGTTTCAGCTCGATTCACTTCCGGACGATCCGAATGGACGCGAATGCAATTTCATAAATCCATAGGGACAAATTATGAAAAGAATCCAAAAACGGGCCGCCTCAATTTTGCTCCATATCGTGTACTACCCCTACTGAGGATTATTCGAAATCGAGTTCCATTCGTTTCAGCTCCGATTCACTTCGCACGACGCCGAATAGACGCGAATGGAATTCATAATCCATAGGGACAAATTATGAAAGATATCCAAAAAATGGGCCGCCTCAATTTTGCTCCATACTCGTGTATACCCCCTACGAGGATTATTCGGAAACCGAGTTCCTTTTTCACTCCGATTCAGTTCTGGAGGACCCCGAATGGAAGCGGAATGCAATTTCATAAATCCATAGCGACAAATTATGAAAAGATATCCAAAAAAGGGCAGCCTCAATTTTGCTCCATACCTCGTGTACTACCCCCTACGAGGATTATTCGGAAACCGAGTTCCATTCGTTTAAGCTCGATTCCGGACGACCCGAATGGACGCGAATGCAATTTCATAAATCATAGGGACAAATTATGAAAAGATATCCAAAAAATGGGCCGCCTCAATTTTTGCTCCAAACCCGTGTACTACCCCTACGAGGAGTACTCGAAAACCGAGTTCCATTCGTTTCAGCTCCGATTCAGTTCCGACGATCCCGAATGGACGCGAATGCAATTTCTAAATCCATAGGGACAAATATGAAAAGATATCCAAAAAATGGGCCGCCTCAATTTTGCTCCATACCGTGTTACTACCCTATGGGATTATCGGAAACCGAGTCATTCGTTCAGCTCCGATTCACTTCCGGACGACCCCGAATGGACGCGAATGCAATTTGATAATCCTCGGGGACAAATTATGAAAAGATATCAAAAAAGGGGCCGCCACAAATTTTCGCTCCATACCTCGTGTACTACCCC
>NW_027421565.1:0-10089 GCF_009905375.1 Apium graveolens
CGTACATACCACAATTTATCTCATCGAATAATCTATAAAATATTGTTGAATTAATTAAAAGAAATTAACATCGGGATCGATTAAACAAACAGGGTCAGCCTATACGCATACATCACAACACAAGGCCGCCTCACCGGAAAACTCCGGCGGCAACCGAAAATCCGAAGGAACAGGGGCGGCAAACAGAAATACCGCACACATAGTAACTACACAACATAGCGGATATATATACACAACCATATGCATATACACACCAATACAGGAGAAACCGGAGCAATACCGACAAAATGATCGGAGATAACAGGCGGCGGAAATAATTCCACCGAGAAACAAAAGTAACAGGGGAAATGGGAACAAGGAAGCTATGGAACAGAGAAGCAATGGAAGAAAAAGGAGCCGAGGAAGTAAACAAAACAGGGGAGGGGTGAACACAGGCTCAATTGAGTCTGTGTTTATCTTATTATTTTTTTTTGTAAACCAACAGCTACCACGTGTCTGCAAATTAACAGAATTATAACACGTAGCAATAAGGATTGACACGAACTTCCCGCGACCCGGTTTTTGTCCCGAAATTCAAAATTAACGGAATAAGGTGCGAATAAAACAGCCTCCGAAAATTACGAAAATAGCTTTAAAATATTAAAATATCCCGAAGTAAATAAAAACGTAACTTTTATAATTTTAAAATAATTTCTAAAATGCACTTATACCCGCTTTTAACAAATAAACGAAACAACGCGCGGGTAAAATTAATCCCAAAAATTTCCAAAATAATTTTAAAATTCTCGGAATATTTCAAACGTGAATAACTATGAGTTTCATAATTTTTGAAAAATTCTAGAATTAAATACAGATTTTACAATTAAATATAATCAGAAAATCGTTTAAAGATAAATAATTGATAAAATATTGATTTCTCAATTTTATAAAACCCTAAAAATAATTAATGTAATTTAAAATCACAAAAACAATTTTAGAGACATTCCAAATATTTATGCAAATAACTTTGCACTAAATCCACTTTTGAAATTAGAAATAAATCAATACAACTCCATAATTAATCATGCGGACAACCCGGTACACCATAACTCACACATAGCTATTAGTCAAATAACACATAGCGGTCAAAACCAATACACATATTTTATTTATTTAATAATTTATATAGTTACATATTTAAATAATTCAAAAATACACGAGTCGTTATATTCTCAATCGTCTGAATCGTTCTTTCACTTTGGCCGTCTGTCTGAGGGTGGTAAGCTGTACTCATATTCAGTCTTGTTCCCAAATATTCTTGAAAACTTTTCCAAAATCTTGAATTAAATCTTGGATCTCGATCAGATACGATAGACACAGGAACTCCATGATGAACTATAATTTCTTTCGGGTACATATGGACCAACTTGTCGAGTGAAAATCTTTCATTTATAGGCAGAAAATGAGCTGACTTGGTAAGTCTATCCACTATAACCCAAATGGCATCATGATTAGCCCTTGTCCTTGGTAATCCAACTATAAAATCCATGGCAATGTGTTCCCACTTCCATTCTGGAATCTCTAATGGCTGTAGCAATCCGCTTGGTCTCTGATGCTCTGCTTTAACCCTCTGACAGGTATAACATTTGCTAACCCATTCCGCAATTTCCCTCTTCATGTCTGGCCACCAATAATTCTTCTTTAAATCTCTATACATCTTGGTACTTCCTGGATGGATGGAATACCTTGAATTATGTGCCTCCTGTAGAATTTCATTTTTAACTCCGTCACCGGTGGAATCCAAATTCTAGATGAAAACCTCAGAATACCTTGGTCATCTTGTTGCGTGCATAATTCCTCACCTACCAAACGATTTATATCTTGATCCATTACCTCTTTCTGGCATTTCTTTATTTTCTCCCATAACTCCGGTTGGAAAATCATTGTACACTTTTGCTTCCTCAGGCTTGCAAATTCTAATCTCCAATTCTAATTTCTGAAATTCTTTATATATCTCTTCAGGTACGGATAACACATTTAACCTTTCCTTCCAACTTAACGCGTCTGCTACAACGTTCGCCTTACCGGGATGATAATTAATCGAGCAATCATAATCCTTGATCAATTCTAACCATCTCCTTCGCCTCATATTAAGTTCCTTCTGGGTAAATATATACTTCAAACTTTTATGATCCGTATAAATCTCACATTTCTCTCCATACAGATAATGTCTCCAAATCTTCAAAGCAAATACTATGGCTGCTAACTCCAAATCATGAGTAGGGTACTTTTGTTCATGTGGATTCAATTGCCTTGACGCATACGCAATCACCTTATCGTGCTGCATAAGAACACATCCTAATCCTTTGTGAGAAGCATCACTATAAATTACGAAATTCCCTTGATCATCTGGAAGTGACAAAACAGGTTCCGTGATTAATCGTTGCTTCAATTCCTGAAAACTTTTCTCGCATTTGTCGTTCCATATAAACTTCTCATTCTTCCGTGTAAGCTTTGTTAATGGTGTGGCAATCCTTGAAATTTTGAACAAATCAACGATAATATCCCGCCAATCCTAGGAAACTTCTTACCTCGGTGGGTGTTCTCGGTCTTTCCCAATTCGTAATTGCCTCGATCTTTGCCGGGTCCACTTTGATCCCTTCATTACTAACTATGTGTCCTAAGAACTGAACCTCCTGTACCAAAACTCACACTTCGAGAATTTAGCATACAACTTCTTTTTCCTTAAAATCTCCAAAGTTGTCCTTAAATGTTCCGCATGATCCTCTTCCATCTTTGAATAGATCAAAATATCGTCTATAAATACAATAACGAACTTGTCCAAATATTCCTTGAAAATTCTGTTCATCAGGTCCATAAATGTTGTCGGGGCGTTGGTCAATCCAAAAGACATTACTAGAAATTCATAATGTCCATACCTTGTTCGAAAAGCTGTCTTTGGTATATCTTCTGGCTTGATCTTCAGTTGGTGATATCCCGATCTTAAATCGATCTTGGAGAAATACTTGGCTCCCTTCAATTGGTCAAACAAATCATCAATTCTAGGTAACGGATAATTCTTGATCGTAAGCTTGTTGAGCTCCTATAGTCAATACATAGTCTCATGCTTCCATCTTTCTTCTTAACAAATAATACCGGTGCTCCCCACGGGGATACACTGGGTCTGATTACTCCTTTCTCTAACAACTCCTGCAACTGCTTTGCTAGCTCTTTCATCTCAACAGGCGCCATTCTATACGGGGCCTTGGATACTGGTTCTGTTCCAGGTGTTAAGTCGATCGCAAATTCAATTTCTCTATCTGGAGGAAGTCCTGGCAATTCATCGGGAAACACGTCTGGAAATTCATTCACTACTAGAATATCTTCAAGTTTTGCTGGCTCCTGACTCTTGTCAATCACGAATGCTATAAAATGCTCATCCTTGCCGTAATAACTTCTTAGCTTGAAATTGTTAAGAACTTTTTACTTGCTTCTGTCCCTTAAACGTTACTATCTTTTCGTCAGGCGTCTTCACCATTACCTTCTTATTTCGATAATCTATCTGGGCATCGTGCTTAGATAACCAATCCATCCCTAAATATCGTCAAATTCTCCTAACTTAAATGGTATCAAATCTACACAAAACTTACTACCAGAAATCTCAACCTCACAATTCCCACAAACTTGATTCACAGTTACACGTTCTTGATTTGCTAATTCCACAGTCATTATTTCATTTAAATACTCAACTGGACAATTTAACTTACCAACAAAATCTTGTGAACAAACGATCGAGTTGCTCCCGAATCTATTAACACTTTGGCACATAAAGAATTCACATTAAGCGTACCTGCCACGACATCTGTATCCTGGATAGCATCCTTCACTGACATGTCGAAAACTCTAGCCCTTGGAGTCTCATTTACTGCTGGGGTAGATCCCATGATCCTCAATGCATTACTGACTGGGGCTGATATCTTGCAATCCATGGCCATATGTCCTGGCTTTCCATTTGAAGCACGTAAATCCAATGGCTGGAACCTTTACTGCTAGATTTCGGATAGGTTGATCCTTATTTGTTGGCTCTCTAGCTGGCTGATTTCGGCACCCTCGAATAGTGCCCTTTCTGGTTGCATTTGAAACATACCACATTCAACTTGTTACAAACTCCTCCATGCTTCTTTCCACAAACTTGACAATCTGGAAAAGTTAATCTCAACTGATTCGGCTGATTCATATTAGCTGGACGGTTGCCCTGGCCTCCGTCTCCTGCATTTTGTCTTCTGAAATAAAATTTCTCCCTGGCTGGAACTTTCCCTTCTTAAAGTTTGGAAACTTCCCTGGGTGTAACTAGCCCTCACTTCCCTCAACCTTCCTTTTCTTGCTCTTTTTTCCTTCTGTGACATCTCACTTTCGGTCTCCGCAATCATAGCTTTCTGTACAACCCCTGCATAGGTCTCCAACTCAAAAATAGCTACCTTCCCTCTGATCCATGGCTTCAAGCCTTGCTGGAATCTCTTAGCTTTCTTTCTATCAGTATCAATATACGAAGGCACATACCTTGACAATTCTTCAAATTTACTTCATAATCTGCCACCGAGTTCCTTGCTTTAACTCTAAAAACTTCAGCTCCATCTGATCTTGAACAAACTGAGGAAAATACTTTTCTAGAAATAATTCCTAAACCTCTCCCAGTAATAACATTTGTACCTTCCAATATCTTCACCATCTCCCACCAGTAGGTGGCCTCATTCTTCAAATAGTAACTTGCAAACTCAACCTTATGTTCTCTTTCACTTTCACTAAGGCAAATGCCTTCTCTATTTCTTTTAACCACACATTTGCTTCAATCGGCTCTAGGGAACCCTTAAATTCTGGTGGGTTTACTGCCTGAAAAGTTTTGAAAGTTACCTGGGGATTGGTCTGCCTTGTTGTTTTGTTGTGCCAGGTGAACTGTTTGTTGGGCCAAGATTTGGAGAATCTGGGCTATTGCTGGGTCTATGGGTCCTGGGTTCACATTCAGGTTTGTCTCATCTTGGTTATTATTGTTGTTATTGATGTTGGTTTCTTCATTCTGGGTGTTGGTGCGGGTATTTCTTTAGGAGGCATTTTCTGTAAAGAAAACAATTTATTTAGCTTTTGAATCAAATCTTTCATAAAGGAAATTTTTGTAAAACAGGAATATCTCTTTTTGAAAACAGTTGTAACTAAGTAAATTGCATGCTTCTTTACAGAATATAAACAGTTATGGAAAACAGGGTACATGGTATCACAGGGTATAATTGGTGCAATAAATAAGGTAAAGTAAAACAAGTGCGATAAAGTAAATGACAGTACTGGAAAAGAAAAGGTACTGATATATAGATCAAAAGTTTTATGTAGTACAAGCGTAAAGACGCTTCGGAAGTAAAAGCAAAAGGGTACAACAATCTACTCACTAGTCAGCATAGCTAGTCTATAAGACAACTCAAAAGTCTACTGTACACACTACACACTACTGTACATATACATAACCATAACAACACTGCTCGAATCTCCATCTCTGATCTCTGACTCAGCTCCAGGAAACTCTGGTCCTGCCAGCCTCTCAAAGTCCTCCATCACCTCAGTAGCCCAGCCCATCAGTGCATCAGGGCCTCTGCCAGGTATGTAGCTCCATGTAGCCTAGCCTCAAGAACCCTCCGTGTCACATGAATCTCCTCTCGAAGTTCCCTCACACCACGATCAACATTAGTAGTAATGATATGCTGTACTCTCTGATCTGGCCAACAAGGAATCACGCTCCAATAGAAGAGCCTCATCCAGTATAAGGAACTGGGGGCAATGTAGACTGGAATGGGGCACTCGCAACTGAATGCCCAGTGGAATCTGAATCAGCTGGTGGGGGTCCTCTGATAGGTGGCCTCATGCCTGGAGGTGGAATAGCCTGCAGTGGTACGGGCTGCAATACCGGTGGAGGTAGAATAGCCAATGCTGGTGGAATAACAGGACGTGGATCCGATGCTGGTGCTCCAACTGAAGGCTCTGAGTGATCAGCTGATACGGGAATAAAAGAGTCGGCCATCGCTGCTATCTGAAATTATATCACAATAGAAGAATCTCGAACCACGACGCGAACTATACTAATACCGGTTATACCATAACACTCAACCTCTCAACGTTCTATCATCCTAAGCCTTACTTTAATCCTAACCCCCTACCCATTCCCGTCAACCTAGGCTTGTGTCAGTGACTTATAACCTGTACCTCTGATACCAAACCTGTGGCGCCCTCCGAACCCGGGTCAGAAGTTTGGGGTCCACGCGCATACCTTATTTATAACCTGCTTATAACAATACTAAAGATAATAATAATATGCAATGACCCTACTTACCAACTACCACAGATCATAATAGGTTAAAGTATGCACACAAGCCAAACACACTAATATATTACATACCGATTAAATCCCAACCATTCAAACTCAAACTGAGTATTAAACATATTACAAACTTTTACAATTTACATTATTCCAAAAGAAGCCTACTAGCTCAGCTTCAACAGCCTTAATCCCTAGCTCTCGCACTGGACTGGGATCCTTGCTACCACTGGTTCCTTTTTAACTGGAAAGAGTATAAACAACATCGCACAAATGAGCTAACTAGCTCAGCAAGTCACAATGACAAAACTGAGAATAATGATCATCAAGTGAATATGGTTATGATATCAAGTGAACAATGGATTATGATTTAGAATTGGATACTATTTTTATTTTAAAACCAAGGTTAGGCTGCTGATCAGTCGCGCACTAACCCCGAGCAAAGCACACAACATTGCTCTAACTACTGGATCCAAGGCACACATTGGCCTAACTTGACCATTATATGGTCTGACCACGAATCTGGTCCATAATTTTATAAAAACAATCCAATTCTAACATAATAACAAAATTAAACAATAATAAATAATAATCAGAATCATTAACAACAGTGAGTGTTTAACAATAAAAGGGTTTCAACCCTTGTGTGGATCAACAAGGTACTTTCAAGGCTTGGATGTTGGGTAATGAAAGAATTGGATAACAAAGGAATCAATGTTTCAGGGTTTCAAGAATTTGGTCTTTCAAAGCATAAGATACCAAGTTGAGTATATAATAATTCAGTTCAGTGTCTGGTATTTAGTTTGTATGTATTTGTGGGTAGTAGTATCGTAGATTTGCGGTTCGTGTTTGGGTATACAATAATCAATGGCTTAGAAAGAATATGGTTCATGGCTCAAGAACAATAACTGAAATTAGGGTTTAGGTTTCTGTGCTTCAAAGCACTTGCAATGTCAACAAGACTATCAAGTACTACAATATCTCGAGAAAGTTCAGAACACTTGCCGGGTATTAGCTTACTATCCTGCACTCGCTTCCAATCATAATCGTCTTACTCCTCAACTACCTGTTTCCCTTTCCTACATCTTGCCTCTTCTGCTCACTATGATAAGCATCTATCAATCATCAACTCACAGGATTCTATTCAACACATACTTCTATCTACCATTCGTTTCACCCAAATCCGATTAACGGATTGAAAGTTATGCAATAACCAAGTAAACACCGAATATATAGACCGATAGTCAATCAACAAGTCACGTATAACACAGAATACATCACGTAATCAATGACATATCATTTATAAAGAAGTCTCGGGTCATAAATATGCTTTCGGGTATTTAAAATGATTTTTAAAGTATTTTTCAGAATTAATACGGGTCGTTGGATCAATTTGGGTTAATAAACAGGGTTCGGTTGGCCAATTCTGGCTCCGAAACAATTTTGTAATAATTATCGAGCCTTGGAAATAATTTAGAATAATATTTTAAAGCTCGAAACTATTTTTCGGAATTTTAAATCATTTTTAAATAATTAAATCTAATTAAATAATTAATTAAAATCAATTAATAATTAATTAAACCAATTAATCAATTAATTTTTGAATTAATTGACCAATTAATCAATTAAAAATCAACTAAAATTAATTAACTAATTAATTCAGATTTATTTTTGAATTAAAAATAATTTTCGGAATTAAAATAATAATTTTCAGAATTTTCAGAAATTAAAAATGAATTTTTATAATAAAAATAAATAGGAAATATGATTTTTAAACATTTATAAATAGGAATCCTATTTTTGAAAATTTGCAAACTATAGGGACTAAACTTCACCATCTTAAAAATACAGGGACTAAACTGCAATTTTGCAGTTTCAGTCGCCGGAAAATCAGGGGTGGCCGGAGAACTCACCTCCGGCATCCTCCCACCACCATCACCTCCAGAATTAAACTACACAACACCAGAAACCTATATCTGCAATTAAAATCATCAATAACCCCAGACTTGGCCGGAATTTGATCAAGAAACTCGCCGGTTTCCGGCGGGTTCGACGTAAACTACAAAACACAACTCCCTTCTCTACAAACCTCGTTGATTCATGAAACTTGTACGACTAGATTGTAAATTTCACAGAGAATACAATACACTATACCACAACATCAATCTATTTCAGAATAAGAAACCCCCAAATTTTAATTAAGAACATTCATACGGGTTATAAACCCTAATTTTAAAATTCGAAAATCAAACTCAAATTTGAACATGTTTTTGAACTCCAAATCAGACGTTTAATTTATCAAAATCATCAGAAAAACAAGCTCTGCAACATGCAATCATCAAATCATACAAACAATCATCCGAACAAAAATTCATATTTTAATAAATTTAATTCGAAAATAAATAAATTTCCAGAAAATAAACCTTTGATTCTGCAGTGAAACAAAGCTCAGAATCTGATAGAACACTTCAAATCCTTCGTTTTGGTTACTCAAGCTTTGAAAACATAGATCGGTAACGCCTTCGTTTTGCTGTTTGATTCTTAGAACAATTTATATAATTAGGATTTTTCTCTGAAAATTATAGAATTAACTATCTGCAAATGATTTTGATACGAAATAAAATACGGTAAAAGGCTATTTATATTTACGGGAAATTAGTATCCCGTTGGATCATTCCGGATATAAAACGGTACGTTTATTTGTAAAACTGATCCAAACGGTATTGGTTTTCGGGATAATTATCCAAATCAGTACAATTTGTACTGCGGTCTTGGTCTCAGCGCCTGGTTACACGTATTACGAAGTGATAATTATGATAGTTTAATAAAAGCTCCCGTTTATCGAAAATACGGGTTTTATTGATTTACCGAAACGAATATTGTATCAAAAATATTGTGCCGGGACCCGCGCAAGAAAACCGTACGCCGGATCGAAAAAGTCGAAACATGGAAAATGCTCGGAATATTACAATTAGGTTAGGAAGGAGTTCTCGGAAGAGTTTCGGGTTCCAAAAACGTAACAACGGTTGACGTCGGTTGGTTCCCGTTTTTATAAAATAGATTTTAAATACTCGGAAAAAGATTTTATAAATTTCATATGATTCATATAAATTCATAAATCAACATAAAAATAATTAGGAAGATATGACAATTATCTATGTTTTATTTGGACATATAAAAATTGAAATACTCAATTAATACTATTTTTGAATATTCAAATACAAATAACACCTAACAGTTAATTCACAGAATAGATACTGAACACACATAATATTATTTAATAGCAAAAATAATTACACGATATCCCGGATATTACAAGGGCTCCCCGAGAGGCACACAAAACGCAGGCTGTGTGGTTGTGTTTTTATTTTATTATTTTCCTTCTTTTGTTGTTCTTTTTATTCTGCATATCAATTAATTCCGCATTTTAACGAGTAACTTACGAATGACAACAATCTGAAAGAAATGTTAAATTAATTTTAAACATCCTCGTAATAATTAAAATCAACAAAATAAAACTTTCATAATTTTTTAAATTATTTTTAAATCACCAATTATACCCGTATTTACGATTTTAACGAATACACATGCGGTTAATAAAAGCCAGAAAATTTCTAAAAATAAATTTTAAATTTTCAAAATATTTAAAAGTTAATAAAATAAAATTTTCAGGATTTTTGAAACTTCTTGGAATTAAATATTGATTTTATAATTAAATGGAATCAGAAAATCATTTAAAGATAATTAATAAA